>NC_091127.1:124030833-124188333 GCF_040183065.1 Periplaneta americana
ACACGGTGCTCAATATTCCTCCGCTAGATGCTGCACATTTCTCATGCCTATATACATGCTGCCATCTACCGAGTGTAATTTACTTTCAAATGATTATATTCGTAAACAGAAATCAAATACAATAAAAATATTAAACAGATTTATAACTAATGCTAAAAATTGATAAAATATCAAATGATAAAATAAATAGGTATTCACGTAATCATAAAGAGAGACTGCGAATTCTCCGTTATTTATTTCCATGTATTCAGTTTTATTTTTACTTTTTTCTTCCCTTTCAGTTTTCATTTTCCCCGTTCTTTTTTTTTTTTTCCTTAATAACTCTTTCATCCTTTTACTTTTGACTTTTCTTTCGTCTGCTTTTAATCATATACATATTTTTTTTTACTTTGTTTAAATTTCTCATTCGTCTAGTTTTTTCTTTAAACAATCCTTAATGGATGTTCTTTTTTCCACCTCTCCGTGCTTCCTTCTCTCTCTCTTACTTTTTTGTAATATAATTTTGTCGTCGATTTATTTCCTACTTTCTTTTTCATTTTTTCTTGCGTTTTTTTCCTTCTATATCCCTTTACTTTTTTCTTTTTCTTCCTTTTATTTTCCTTTTTTTCTTAGATTTCTTACATTTATTCTCCTTTTCTTCCTCGTACCGGTACGTTTATCTTTCTTTCTCTTTTCCTTCCTCAAATTTTGTTCATTTTTATATTTAATAACCTCTTCAGGCCTGATGTACATTATAGTGTACACTGTTTCTTTTTTTCTTTTTTGGAATGTCTTCGATACTTTTAAATATTTTGAAAAATTCAATGTGATAGAAATGGAGAATATTATAATTTTTTAAACTTTTCTATAGCTGAATTAAAAATAAAATTTAAAATTTTGAGGCCCCAGAGGTCAAAATTGTCCCCAAATTTTGATTTTCTGTGAAGACTTGATTTGGGAATTTTGGATCCCCAAAATGATCATGTGACCAGTTATTTTCTGAATTTTTTTAAAATATAAATTCAGGTCTCAAGGGGTTAATTTCTGCTATTAATATCCTTCAATTTTTTATATCTTTGCTCTCCTTTTCATTCATCTTTCGCTTTTCAATAGGCAATAAGCAGTTTCCTCATTTCCTTTTTGTTACCACTTCCCTTTAATTTGCTTCATCTTTTTTCTTACTATTCTTTAATTTCCTAGACTATAATTTTTCTCATCCTGTCTCTTTTCTTCTGCTAATAGGTATTAACCAGTTATTATTTTTTGTTGTTGTCATATGTTCTTTTTTGACTGTCTTTGTTTTGTTTCCATTCTCCGCTTTTCAACATTGTGCTCTCCGCATTTGTGGGCCTGCACTATCTCACTGTTGTGTGTAATTTCCTCATTACAGACTGTATGCCCTTGTTGCCTGGAGATGCCGGATGCGTCTGTTTGAATATAATGTGCCCGCACGTTGACATGCGAGGACGCACACGCCCAGGGAAACAACTGATGAGCCGGTGCGGGAGGGGATCTGCTGACTCAGTCTCCACTCATTTCCTGGACGATGCACTCACATTAATTTAGCAGCAAATCTTGACGAGGCGTCACTATTTAATTAAAATCTGATGGGTGGCAGTTGACAGTACCTCGACGAACTTCCGGTCAGTCGGTAGGTCGCTGGCTTCTTCCGGATGTTTAGACTCGAGTCCCGATGTTTTTTATTTGGTTATTTAACGACGCTCATGAAGTACTAAGTTACACATTCTTAAGTTTAAAAATAAAGTGAAAATGTTTGTATGATATTTGATAAATTTTATTATTTTTTTTAAGTGTTACTAGCATTATAAAAAATCTGGAAGTTATAATTTATAAAAAAAAATATATTATCGGTTGTTTTTTTATGGTTGTGAGACTTGGACTCTCACTCTGAGAGAGGAACATAGGTTAAGGGTGTTTGAGAATAAGGTGATTAGGAAAATATTTGGGGCTAACAATAAGAGGGATGAAGTTACAGGAGAATGGAGAAAGTTACACAACGCAGAACTGCACGCATTGTATTCTTCACCTGACATAATTAGGAACATTAAATCCAGACGTTTGCGATGGGCAGGGCATGTAGCACGTATGGGCGAATCCAAAAATGCATATAGAGTGTTAGTTGGGAGACCGGAGGGAAAAAGACCTTTGGGGAGGCCGAGACGTAGATGGGAGGATAATATTAAAATGGATTTGAGGGAGGTGGGATATGATGATAGAGACTGGATTAATCTTGCACAGGATAGGGACCGATGGCGGGCTTATGTGAGGGCGGCAATGAACCTTCGGGTTCCTTAAAAGCCATTTGTAAGTAAGTAATTAAGTAAGTAAGTAAGTAAGAAGTTACTAGCATTATATGGTACTAATTTTTATTGTATTTATCTGATGCATGTAACCTATAAGATAAAACATTGTAATAAATATAAATAGATCATTTTCTTAATTAATAGCAGTGTATATCTCCAATAAATGATTTCTTAGCATCGCCACAGATACACTTGATTGTACTTGTCACTATCTTTTGTCACTAGAGAGTTCTTGAAATTTATATTTTCCCCGCCATTCATAAAATATTTTGATATGATACCTCTTGCACAAAAGGAGAGATCTATAACTGAAACTCGATTAATATATTTCAGTATTATTTGTATTTATCCTTGTAATAATGAACAGTTTGACTCGTAGACATTTTGTTTTTGCAGCATTAAGTTCCTTCCCATGATTGTACGAGAAGATTCGAAGAGAACAGCAGTTACGTAGACTTTCGCCTCCCCCCTATTACCATTAATGCATAACACAATGTCAATACGGCGGTTGCTATCGTCTGCGATACAACGATCTTTTCTGTTGATTTTCGAGTTCGTCATTTTTTCCTGGTTATTATATGCTTATTTAAGTTGTGTTAAATCGCGCTAGTGGTTTTATATTTTATTTTATCCGTCTTAGTATTTTATTTTATTATTTTAAATATTTTTGTTTTATCACTATTATTATTATTATTATTATTATTATTATTATTACCATTATTATTATTATTACTATTATTATTACTATTATTATTATTATTATTATTAGACTAATATTATTATTATTAATGAATTATTTTGTATTACAATCTTTGTATCATTTCTGTCACGATTATTCTATTATTATTATTATTATTATTATTATTATTATTATTATTATTATTATTGTAACTATTATTTCTATCATCAGCAATATTATTTGGTCCCTGTAAAATTTATGTAGACTACTGGACTGTACCCGAGTACGAGCATATGCTCATTTCGGGTATCTATTCATATGTATTCATTTCATTTCATTTCAAATTTCAGGGTTTACGCCAAAGTCATATTTGTCGCATTTTACTATTCCACTTCTAAAAATGCAACAAAATTTGAATGTAAATGTGCAAAAATGAGACAACCACATTGGACTTCAGAAACGAAGATGGTAATGGAGAAAATGAAATCAGAGATGTGTCTGAACTAATCTGAATTTAATTGAAATGCTAAAGGCATGGACAATGTTCAAAAAGATATTGAGCAATAGATGTTCAGGAATGGATTTCAAAGAGTGGTGCAATTCATGTAAGTTAAGTGAACAATTTCTTCTAATAATTGATTTATATAATTTCATCGTATTCTGTAAATTGTGAGCGAGGATTTAGTTGCATGAATCTTGTAAAAACTGGAATTAGAAACCGACTTTCAGTAAAAAGAGTTAGTACTCTGCTAATAATAAATCTTGAATGACGATTTGTGTCTGTATTTGTTCGTTTTTTTCTTTTTATATTTGTTTCTTTTCCAGTTCATTTCATTAATACTAATAATTAATACTAAAATGATTAATAATAATAATAATAATAATAATAATAATAATAATAATAATAATAATAATAATAATAACAATAACAATAACAGGGAACATCCTAAATTAAATGAAGCACGATCAGTTAAAATAACATTTAAAGTAAATCTAATTTGTACCTTAAACCTATGTTCGAACTAAAACCCACGAGTATGATATGTTCATATCTGCACAAGTACCTTTCAACACTACACTCATTTCGCTGTCAACTCACTCACTGCACTGGAACTACGACACATTTCACTGATTCTATCCTGATTTCACTAACACTTCAAAAACATTTCATTGTTCAAGTACTTTGCACTGCCACTATAAACTATAAAGCTTCACTGACAGGAACACGTTTCACTTACTCAACACACTTCACTGACAGAACACACTTCACCGACACAACATAATTCTTCACTGATAGAACACTTCAATAACAAAATATCAATTACACCCTTTAAATACTGTGTATAATTATCGTCTATTAGTAAAGTCCTTAAGCCTATTTTTTTTAACTTTTTTGGTTGCTGGTAAAGCCTTTAGTAAGTCTGCAGGTAAAGCATTCCAGTCCCTGATAGTACGATTAAGAAAAGAAAACTTTCCAGTGTCCGTCCTCTGTCTTCTTTCCCTCAATTTATAAGAGTGGTCGTTCCTTGAAGAGTAATTTGGTGGCTGCAACCTATTTTTTATTTCTCTCCAGGCAGACTCACCTCTGTATGTTTTGAACAGTGCGCATAATCGAATTCGCGTTCTCCTGTCCGTGAGTGTGTCCCATTTTAATGGTGAATTTTTCCGACAACACTTGAGAGCCCGTTTTTGAATCTTTTCCAGTGTCTTAATATGTTCTAGTCTGTAAGGATCCCAACATGCAGCACCATATTCCATTACTGGAAGTACTAGTGATTTATATGCAATCTCTTTGGATTTATCAGAGCCTTTCGTTAGTACCATCATCACAAAGTGTAACGCTCTCCATGCTTTTCCCGCTGTGTCTGTAACGTGTTCCCCCCAGCCGAGATCGCTGCTAAATGTTATTCCGAGGTATTTACATTTGTTAACTTCCGGAATGGTTTCACCCCCTTGGTGTTGTTTTCAATCTGGCTTCATTTCGTTTATGTTTATTTTTATAGTTCACACTAATTTTCTTTACGCTATTATGAGAATTCATTGCCTCAAAAATAAACGTTTAAACGAAAGTGTCCTTTTAAAAGTTCATAATATTGTACGTCTAGGAGACACGTATGTTCGTACAGGTGTCCGTGTTTGAATGTGAGATACGAGATCGTCAGTCTGGCATCTGCAGGGAATT
Source organism: Periplaneta americana (assembly GCF_040183065.1). Lineage (NCBI taxonomy): Eukaryota > Metazoa > Arthropoda > Insecta > Blattodea > Blattidae > Periplaneta > Periplaneta americana. The sequence continues at coordinate 124,035,998 of NC_091127.1, forward strand.
TAATCCGCACATGAACGGACGTGTTACTCACCCCGGCATCTCTTTGTTTGGAAGGGTTGGATGCTATTACCCGGCCGAGCGTCTAATGAGCCAGGCTCTTCCCGGCACCTTGGCAGGGGTGAGGCAGGTGATGACAAAAGTTCGGATAGGCAGAAAATTGCTGGGAAGGAGTGGCACATAATCCCGTGACTCACTTTAAAACTCTTGTCATAGTTGCCATTTTTTTATTGTATAGCGAAATGTAGCATTCTAGGGCTTATTCGCACTCGTAAGCAAGGTAAAAATTAATAAATAACAATTTAAATACATTCATAGATGAAAAATTAACTAAATGATAGCTGTGAGCAGTATGGGATGAAGAAAAATTCAAACAAGACGAAGGTCATAGCCTAGTTATCGGAAGAAAAATATTGAAGATAAATTGCGAATACTATAGTGAGGATCATGTAAGTGTAGTTCTTAAAAAGCTAATTTGACGGTCTCTTTAGTGTTGCCAACTAATAACAGACATTACCAAAGAGTGTAACATCACAATGTCATGTAATGAAATACTGTAATAATAATACTAATAATAATAATAATAATAATAATAATAATATAGTATTAACAATAACAATGTTTTGCTTATTTCGTGATGGAATATTATTGGCTAGTTACGCAATTTTTCGCCTGTGATTTAAATCAATTCAATGATAGAGAAATAGTACAGAGGTTTATGATTAAAGCTGCCGAATTAATTTTCCAAATTGAATAAAAGTTTTCGAGTCTCTCACGTTAACCAAGCGCTTTCCTAATAATTCGCCACTGAACGCCTTAGCAATTACGATAAGGTGACGCAGGTCACAGCAGTTTGTATTTCCCATCCTACTCTGCAGTCTCCTCTCCTAATAAACAAACTATTTCAAATCGAGTGCCTCACGTAACCGAAAATTGTGCCCATGTATGCTTTACTGGGAAGAATTGTTACGTATATATACTGTACGTCTGTCTGCCTCACGTCTGACTACCTGCATCCTATGACTCGTGACTCAAATATTCTCCCTACTTCGTGAGACGAACTGTAAATTCCAGCGCACCTCTGGAGACTCCAGATAGATAAAGTGGCATTTTTTAAGCGCCAAAGCTAACAGCACTTTGACGTCACACAAAACCTTTATTCAAATGTTCTCATTCTGCTTTCTTGTTCGTCTATTGTGTAAATAACAAAACTCCATTATGTCGGACTTCGACCTCTACTATTATTATTAGGGAACTTATGAAGTATTACAGCTTTCGATTTCGTGTTGTACGAGGTGTAGAGAAAGTACTACGACACTGTAAAGACGTTAAGTTCGATATTTAGTCCGTCTGTATCAACAACAATAATTCCATTTCGTCCTAAAAGTCGAATACAGGGTGTACTATTTTGATCTGGGGTATTGGTAAAAGAAAAAGTAGATTTTCGGTTTTAATTTTTTTTAAATTTTAATCTAGTCTATTTTTTGTTGCTTGCTTGTTTTTTTTTTTTTTTTTTTTTTGTTGTATATGTTGATTATTAGCATTTGTGGGTTTGGTGTTATTGCTAGTATAGCAGTGTTAGAATAAATTTCACTATTATTAGTTCTGTTGGTAGTAAAATTGTCCACTCAGCCACCGCAGAGGTTGCACAGAATCTTATTCTACGTTTCTTTATAAGGCGGTGTAAGCGAATAGAACATAGGCGGGGGTTTTTGTATCCCTTTCACTTCTCCTTTTATGTCCAGGACTGATATACTACACCCAGGAATTGTACACGAAAACATTGAATTTCTGACTGGAATATAGTGTATACTGTTGGATACACAACAGATAACAGACTAAATAAATAAATTAATGAAATAAATAAATAAGTAAGTAAGTAAATAAATAAATATACATGGATAAATAAATAAATAAATAGATAAATAAATACATATACATAGATAGATAGATAGATCTATATAGATATATAGATAGATCTATATAGATAGATAGATCTATATAGATAGATAGATAGATAGATAGATAGATAGATAGATAGATAGATAGATAGATAGATAGATAGATAGATAGATAGATAGATAGATAGATAGATAGATAGATAGATAGATAGATAGATAGATAGATCTATATAGATAGATAGATAGATCTATATAGATAGATAGATAGATCTATATAGATAGATAGATAGATCTATATAGATAGATAGATAGATAGATAGATAGATAGATAGATAGATAGATAGATAGATAGATAGATAGATAGATAGATAGATAGATAGATAGATAGATAGATAGATAGATAGATAGATAGATAGATAGATAGATAGATAGATAGATAGATAGATAGATAGATCTATATAGATAGATAGATAGATCTATATAGATAGATAGATAGATAGATCTATATAGATAGATAGATAGATAGATCTATATAGATAGATAGATAGATAGATAGATAGATAGATAGATAGATAGATAGATAGATAGATAGATAGATAGATAGATAGATAGATAGATAGATAGATAGATAGATAGATAGATAGATAGATAGATAGATAGATAGATAGATAGATAGATAGATAGATAGATAGATAGATAGATAGATAGATAGATAGATAGATAGATAGATAGATAGATAGATAGATAGATAGATAGATAGATAGATAGATAGATAGATAGATAGATAGATAGATAGATAGATAGATAGATAGATAGATAGATAGATAGATAGATAGATAGATAGATAGATAGATAGATAGATAGATAGATAGATAGATAGATAGATAGATAGATAGATAGATAGATAGATAGATAGATAGATAGATAGATAGATAGATAGATAGATAGATAGATAGATAGATAGATAGATAGATAGATAGATAGATAGATAGATAGATAGATAGATAGATAGATAGATAGATAGATAGATAGATAGATAGATAGATAGATAGATAGATAGATAGATAGATAGATAGATAGATAGATAGATAGATAGATAGATAGATAGATAGATAGATAGATAGATCTATATAGATGGACAGAGATAGATAGATGGACAGAGATAGATAGATAGATAGATAGATAGATAGATAGATAGATAGATAGATAGATAGATAGATAGATAGATAGATAGATAGATAGATAGATAGATAGATAGATAGATAGATAGATAGATAGATAGATAGATAGATAGATAGATAGATAGATAGATAGATAGATAGATAGATAGATAGATAGATAGATAGATAGATAGATAGATAGATAGATAGATAGATAGATAGATAGATAGATAGATAGATAGATAGATAGATAGATAGATAGATAGATAGATAGATAGATAGATAGATAGATAGATAGATCTACATAGATAGATAGATAGATAGATAGATAGATAGATAGATAGATAGATAGATAGATAGATAGATAGATAGATAGATAGATAGATAGATAGATAGATAGATAGATAGATAGATAGATAGATAGATAGATAGATAGATAGATAGATATGGATAGATTTAGATAGAGATGGATAGATTTAGATAGAGATGGATAGATTTAGATAGAGATGGATATTAGGTATAGATATAGGTATAGATATAGATATAGATAGGTAGGTGGATGGATGGATGGATGGATGGATAGACAAACAGTCACACAGATAGACAGATAGATTGATCGATTCCAAAATATACATAATCCTATACTTTACAGACTCACGAATCAGAAAAATCAATATAAAAGCAATGCATTCTTCATTAATTGACTGCCATTGTCAGTAACCTCATGTTTATTTGTCAGTTGCAATAGCCTATGTCGCAGACCTGTTGATGCGATATGAAAACCAATAGCGTTTGTTGAAGATGAAACTCTACATCCGGTTTCTCTCGTAATCATTGTGTAGAGAAATATTGTTTCATTTTTTTAAACAGTTTAGTAACTTACGAAATGTCAGGTAACAACAAAAACCACACAGACAGACAAGACAGACAGTCAGACAGACAGACAGGCACGCAAGTAGGTGAACTGGAACGAAAACATTGTCAACATGATCCTAAGCTGTTCAAATACATTTTTCTGTCATCCCCACTTTGTGACAGTCTGGTAAATATTTACAAAGAAAGAGGAGTTGGGATTTTCCTTTCCACTTGCTATTAGTGTAATGGATAGTCATCTATTCTTTTTTCGTCCTCGGGGGGTCTGGTTCTACGAATTATCTGTACTAGGAACAAAGTTACATTTCTTGTTATGGTGTCTCGTGCTCCACCCATTACGGGTGTATTAAATTGGAAAATAAATTACAAGTGAATTTTTCTCAGAATATTTAGTACGTGGTTTTGAAATTATTATGACTTTAGTATTCGCCATTGCTGACACCATATGATAATTTTATTGGGTAGATACACAGAGTGCAGCCAGTACCTTGGCTAAAGAGAATTAGCAAATATAGAAATAAGATTTTAGAGTTACACAAACAATTTAAGTACATTTCTGCACGATTTTCAAGTAAAAATACAAGCTCCTGCAGAAGAATAACGTGCATAAAACTAATAAAAAGGTAAATAAAGTGTAAAAGTAGCTGTATCATCTAACGACTCCTTGCCAGCAGGACTGGAGTTCGATTTCTGGCATATAGTGTTAGATTTTTAGTGAAGAAGTAACTCGCGGCATAATATACTTCCTAATAAGTAGAGTCCTGTCTTTGGTTACTTTGAATAGGCTACAAGTTAAGTGTACATCGATCGTACTATACGGAAAGCAAGTTGCGAGTTAACAGTTCAGCAGCCTTCCCACAAGCTCCAATATTGTGTGTTTAGATCTGTTTGTTCGTGTGCGTGTGTGTAGAAGTCTGTAAACAACAAGAATAATACTCATGTGCACAATACCACTTGAATTTAATAACAACAATAACAAAGTATTTATTTAAAGGCAGCTTACAGGCAATAAAAGATAATTTTTACCACGGTTAGGCAAAACTAAAAAAATTTCAGGAGTAAACTCCTTTATTTTCAGGAGCCACCACTTTTTGCGCACACACGAAATGAGAAAACCATTAGAGCATTATTTTATGTGAGGAGAATGATGAAGGATATACTGACCCTTTGGACACTGAGGATACACAGTTACTGTAAAGTGGATGGGTTTGCGGACCTTTCGTCCACTACCTTTTGTCCACAATTTGTTTCGTCCATTACCTTTCGTCCACTATCTTTTGTCCACAATTTGTTTCGTCCATTACCTTTCGTCCACTATCTTTTGTCCACAATTTGTTTCGTCCATTACCTTTCGTCCACTATTTTTTGTCCACAATTTGTTTCGTCCATTACCTTTCGTCCACTATCTTTTGTCCACAATTTGTTTCGTCCATTACCTTCCGTCCACTCACTTTCGACCACGTTCTCTTGTCCATAACCGATTGGTCCATACAATTTACGTCCATCAATATATTTTGTCTGCAGGCAGTGATTGTCGCCGAGATGCTGCAATGTTATTTGAACTACCATTTGTACCTTTACAAGATGTTTTCGAAATATTTGATTTTGTAGTAGAAAGAGCAACAGAAGAGATTGAAGAAGTTACGGAATTCATAGAAAGAGTTTATGTGAGAGGGATTCGTCGAAGAGGAAGGAGAAGGGAGTGCAATGCAAGATTTTTACCGGAAACATGGAATATGTACGAAGCAGTCTTGAGTGGGGAACACAGGACTAACAATGCTGTCGAAGCAGTTGGCATAGTAAATTTAAAAAACTCATGGTTGTCCATCACCCCAGCATTTGGAAGTTTTCGGAAGTCTTGCTGGATGAACAGGAATCAAATGAACAGGTGATTACTCAATTGTTGGTAGGACACACACTAGTCTGTGCACCATTAAGTCAGACATATGTCAATAATCATGAACGCATCAGGGAAATGGTTACAGGGTATGAAGACTACAAGAACCACGGCCGGCTCGAAACATACCCGAGAGGAATTTCATATAGAAGAAACATTAACCCTGCTGAACTTCTTCAGGAAGAAGAAAATGATGACTAATCATGTTTATAATTACATTCAACAACACATTTAAATTTAAATCAATTACATTTTCAGCAAATTAATTATGTTTCATGTCATCTATTTTTGCCATAGTGGACAAAATAATCAGTGGACGAAAACATAGGCTAATGGACGAAGCATGAAAATGGACTAAATGGTCAGTCAACAAAACTTAATGGACGAATCATGAAATGGACAAATGTGTCAGTGTCTATTTTTTTTTGCCATAGTGGACGAAATAGTCAGGGGACGAAAACATAATTGACAAAGCATGAAAACGGACTAAATGGTCACTGGACAAAACTTAATGAACGAATCATGAAATGGACAAATATGTCAGTGGACAAAAAAAGTGGACGAAACTTAGTGGACCAAAAACCCTATAACAAGTGGATGTATTATGACCGGAATTACATAAATAGTGTGTATATTTGATATATACTGTATATATATATATATATATATATATATATATATAACATATAGGAAGTAATGAGACTTTGTGCCCATCCTGTACAGGTTATGCAACGGATAAATATACATTGTAAATAAACAGGTCGTCGCTATGTGTTTTTGGAGTACAGTCAACTCCCAACATAGTGAAGCACTGTTGAACAAGTTCTGGCCAACTACTGAAATGAGGTGTAAGCAATATGCAGCTATATAAAAAATTCTATTTTATATATAAACGCATGCTGAGCCGTAATCTCCATCGCGATCGTTGCAGTGAATAATAATGTGCATTCTTAAGTTACGAAACTTGAACTTCCTGCAGATATCATTTAACATGATTTTATAGTGTGAGAAATTTCCTTCAGTATCACATGACGGTATTAGTACAACAAGATTTTTCTATTGTCTGACATTCCTTCATGTTTCATCAGGCTATTGAGTATGTCACTCGCGACTGAAAACCCACTATTTTTTGTGTACTTTTCTTTAAATTCCCTAAAATGTCGATTATTTAATTTAGTAATTGGGATGTTGGTACTGACCATCATGCTACACAAATCCATGCTAAATGTCGAGTTAATATCTTAATAATTTTCAGACTTTTATGGTGCTGGTTCTTTTGGATTACGTTCAACACATTTTCTGTGCCATTTGTTGTTGTCATATCATTCAATGCATTGTTTTTGTCACTTTTATGCTTATTGTACACAATTTATATGTAATGTTGTCTATAATAACAGTGAAAATAACAGTTCAGTACTCTTCAACTATGCCTTGCAACATTGCATGTTTGAGAGTCTTATATAAGGCATTTTACCTTTGTAATGAACCTACAATCAGCCACAAAGGCAGTTATTTAAACAATAAGACTGTTAACAGGGCAGCACTGATTTATAACAGTACTCGCTATGACTCCGTACCGGTTTCTACTCAGCTACTAAATTATTAGAGCTAGAGGGAATATTTATTTATTTATTTATTTATTTATTTATTTATTTATTTATTTATTTATTTACGCTGTATCAACTACGAGGTTATTTAACGTCGATGGAATTGGTGATAGTGAGATGATATTTGGCGAGATGAGGCCGAGGATTTACCATACATTATAGTCGGAGGCACCGATTTTGGCAGATGACCTCAATGACATTTCCAGTAGGCGAGCCAATGTTTTGTGAGAACTGCAAGAATGAATTGCGATAAGGCTGTCTGTCGCTGTTTATATGTTCACACTCGCCTCTTGTATCGCCATTATTGGACTAATTAATAAACACACCACAGTACAGTCCGATTCATGGGAGTGCCGTAAATGACTTTCGTTCGCCTCCTGCATTTTCTAAATTAAGAGGAAAAAAGCATTGCATAGCCAGAACCAAGAAATTATTGCAAATGTTCATTACTTCATGAAGCGACAGGCGAAAAATAGATATGAGTCGTGTCGAATTGTCTTCATTAATAACAAACATTCATGAAGTACGAGAATAAGTTGCGGAAGCGACAGGAATCGACACGTTGGATAAATAACCGAAAGAATAGGTATGCTGAAATAAGGAAATAAGTAATTCGATAATCTAAGAGATTCGATCCGATACTGTAGATTGAGTCTCGGCATAGCTCAGTGGTTAGAGATCCTAGTGCGTGTAACTGGGAGTCAAGAGTTCGATACCCGGCCCCGGAACGAATTTTTTACCTGTGGTAATTTGATAAACCAAGCAAGAAACCTCATGTTCCAAAAGTCTTAACGGAAGCAGATGAATATGAGAGCTTAATTTAATGATTTAAATCACGCGTAGTATGTGTTTACAAGGAATGATAATAGGTCACGACAAAAGCCGTCGATTCGTTTCTTGTGTTTTTCAGCCTGAGCCTGATAGTTGTCGAGCTTGATGGATGAATTTTTTATACCGTAATAATTCGTACATCTGTCGCATCCGCCGTTCACAGATTTAAATCTTTATTTATTAAGACGCTCCCATTATCAACTACGTAACGCAAAAAATGTTTAATTTTTTCACTATCTTCTTAGTATGTGTCAGCAATTTCCCTTCTTCTCCAATAACAAACAGGGCCCTTTTTCTTTGTGGCGGTCTTCTGAAAGAAGGGCCAGGATTTAAATTATCCTTTTCGTTTTTGACTCGTAGACTTCAGCACACAAGGAAAGAGATGGGTGAAAATTTGGTAATTTTTTGGGATTTTTTTTTTTAAGGAAATGAATCTATGCTGACTACTTAGACTATACCTGACATTTGTCTTAAGATTGGGGAAAACTTCGGAAAAAATCCAATCAGGTAATCAGCCCAAGCGGGAATCGAACTACGGATCGACAGCAAGCGCCTTAGCCGACAGAACTACGCCGGTGGCTTACAGGGAAGAGGATGCGTAACTATTTTGTATACGAATATAACTATACTTGCGCTGTGACGTCATATGTAATTCGAATCAGGCAACTTCATTTCAGCTTGTAGGTAGCTGAATTACGAAGCCTAATTATTAGACAATATTCGGAAGTCAAAGTATCAGAAAATAATGTAATCACTCCTTCACGAATGTTGTCTTTTCGTTGTCGGTCCAAAATAATGTGTCCCAATAATGGAAACAGACAAAGACATGTCTACAGCTGTTGACGTGTGGAGTATAATTGATTTGACGTCTTCATATCTGTGGTTATTTTGTACGTGGGCGTAGAACTGAGTCCCTCTAGTCTGCAGCCCTTAGATGGATCTGAGCCATGTGACATGCGGTTGTTTTGAAGTCTCGTAGGAAGGCGCCTGGCTCGGTGGGTAACCTTCCTCGTCCTTGAGTAAGGTCATTGGAATCCAACCGGCCTACTATCGCATCCCACGACACTGACCAAATTTGCTAGGCACGAGATCTTCCTCGCCGGCCAATCAGCACCGCCCGGAGTGCGTACTACCAAAAACAACGACAATTAAGTCAATGACTCACTTTTAATTCCTTTTGTTACTCGCGATATATAGAACACAAATCAACCAACTCCCAAGTTATTACTTCAACCTACGATAGATCATATCTATTACACAGCAAGATGCTCAACCCACTGACAAAAAAACATCTTTATTAATAGCTAATTTCGAAAGGAATGACAACTCTTACAGTGTACTTTGTTCTCTGTTCTTCACTGATTATTACAACTTATAATCAGTCTAGTAATATGCGTCAGTATAATCTATATTAGGCTAACGACATGTAGCTGCACGAATAAAAAAATTCAGTAATACAGTAGGCTATTAAAAGTGACAGAAGAAAATAACTTCATTGTTTTTAATTTAATTTTAATGGGTTATTTTACGACGCTGTATCAACATCTGGGTTATTAAAGCAGACGCTTGTACAGACTCTTATTATGCCTCATTTCGATTATTGTGACGCTTTATTCAGTGATCTCAGGGTGAATTTATCCCAGAAACTGCAACGTGTTCAAAATGCGTGTGTTCGTTTGTAATGTCCGCTACTACGATCACATTTCGCCTTCTTTCGATAAATTATTGTGACTCAGGTTAAATGAGAGGACAAAGTTACATTCTCTTTCTCACTTATACCGAATTTTGCACACTTCTACTCTCTCTTACTTACAGTATCTGTCCGATTCCACAGTCTTTCTCGGTATCATAACTTAAATACTCGGTCACAATATGATAACAAGCTAGAAATACCACTGCACACATCATCTCTTTATTCTTTATCTTTCACTGTTGCTACTTCTCATCACTGGAATTCTCTGCCGCCTGAAGTCAAGGGCTGCCGAACTTTAATTTCCTTTAAATGTAAATTAGAAAAATGTCTTATGATGAGTTGCCAGACCTAACGCGTTGCAAATATTATGGATTGTGTTCCACTGTATTTATTTTTATTTCTTTGTTTCTTATTTTTATTATCTAAATCGTGTTTATTTATCACTTAACGCCAATATGTATCCCACTGTGTTGTTTTTTATTATTAATCTATTTTTTGTGTACATTTTATTCAATTGTCGGTTTCTGGGTTAATTATGTAAATCCTACTTAATTGTAATCTAATACTAATATGTTTATTTTTATTTTTACTGTGTACATTTTTTATTGAATTATCGGTTTCTGTTTTTATGTGATTCGTATTTGATTCTAACAACATTAATATGTATTTCACTGTGTTTATTTTTATTTTATGAGGTAAATTTTATGTAACTACCTCTATTGATCTCATTATATACCTAAATTGTATCAGTATGTAATTACTTAATTCCGATCCAGTTTTATGTTCAACTGTGTTAGCAAGTTTTAATCCTGGTTAGTGTACGGCCTTAACTCTGCCAGGTTAAATAAAGCCATTATTATTATTATTATTATTATTATTATTATTATTAAGCGTCTCAATGAAATGAAGGTGATAATGCCGGTGAAATGAGTCCGGGGTCCAGCACCGAAAGTTACCCAGCATTTGCTCGTATTGGGTTGAGGGAAAACCCCGGAAAAAACCTCAACCAGGTAACTTGACCCAACCAGGATTCGAACCCGGGCCACCTGGTTTCGCGGCCAGACGCGCTGACTGTTACTCCACAGGTGTGGCTACTTCATTGTTCTATATACACCTTTAACACTGACTTATACAGGGTGTAAGGGGTATAAGTGCTATCATTTTAACTAATGATTATTCATGTCATAAGGAAGAAAAAATGTTCTTACAATTTTTTTCTAATTGCAGTATTTAACTAATTATTAAAGTTTACAATATTAGACGTTTTACAACGTTGCTCGATGGAGAGGAAGGGGTTTAGAAGTATACAGTACAGCTCAAGCAGGGAGCAGGGGGTTTAGAAGTACACAATACAGCTCAAGCGGGTACAGACATACCGTTACAAAACAGATGCTCTGTTCTAATGCAGGAGCGGACCATGGCAATACTGTTGTTTACATAAAACGAGGAGCAAATGCAAACTTTCCATCTCATTAATAGAACATTATGGTAAATTTACATTTTATGTAACAATATTACTCCATTTTTTAATTGAAGGCCTAAAAAGTAAATAATAATGGTTTTCTGCACAAAATCACACGAACTTTTTTTCTAATGCAAAATTTTTATCTCTCCCGCTTCCGTAAAGCAGTATCATTTTTAAACAAATTTCTGGTTGTGTGATTTTCGAAACGGAATAAGAGACTTCTAGGGCCGTATTCATAGACATTTTTAGCGTGGGCTTCCGCTGGATGTTAAAATGTTATGTTTTATTTAACGACGCTCGCAACTGCAGAGGTTATATCAGCGTCGCCGGATGTGCCGGAATTTTGTCCTGCAGGAGTTCTTTTACATGCCAGTAGATCTACTGACATGAGCCTGTCACATTTAAGCACACTTAAATGCCATCGACCTGGCCCGGGATCGAACCCGCAACCTTGGGCATAGAAGGCCAGCCCGGTGGATGATCAGTGTTTTTCGTATTCATAAACCAGTGTTAGCGATAGGATATGATTTGAATTCTGTACTAGTAACCAGTGGATAGCCGGGGCTAGCTTAGTACGCTCGTAGCGCGTGCTGCGAAATGTCTATGAATAGCACCCTATATCTCTAATAATCGTTGAGAAACTGCTATAAAAGTTCGCCGATTAGGTACCTTCTTTGAGGAAAACATAGACGGTACATCTTTCTTGCCTCACTTGAATTACGACGACTTTCTCCATAAATTAATAACATATGATATTCTTACACTGTGAATGACATTGTAAGTTGTTTATCGAATACCCTATATTTTTTTTTTTTTTTTTTTTTTAGTGCACATTTTTTTTTATTTGAATAAATTGTACATATGACATCTCATTGCATACAAATGCTACCATGTACAAAAATAGAGGCTAGACAAGAGACAGTTTAAAATGATCTAGAACATCATATCATATGAACATGAATGTAAACCAAACATAACATCAAACTATATGGGCAGAAAACATGCAATATAAAACCTAACATTACCTGATGTAGATCATCATACCATATGAACATGAAAGCAAACCAAACATAATATCAAACTATATGAACAGAAAACATGCAATATAAAAACATAACATTACCTGATGCAGCACCTTATATCATAACATACTTATACCTTATATTATATTATTCATAAATCATATCATGCTGATTTTTTATGCACTGTAATCTTTCACTTCACTTTACCTAAATTCCTCGAATTACAGCACACTAAACTTGGTAAATACTACATCAACAATTCATTATTGTTACATTAACAGATACACACAACATTACACTCACAATGCATTATCTCAATCTGGCACAATATGTAACATCACAATATTAATCTGATTACTTCTAAATGTAACATATCATTTAAATTGAAATGCAACCATACTATCTCATTCACATTATTTTAGCTGCCTCACACTTCATTACAGAATATTATACTAAGAGAACTCACCTTATGGTACACCGAAATAGAAGGAACTTAATTCATTACAAATTATTATCTTATAACATCACATTACTTTGATTCTTTACATGACACATAGTCATCATCATTACCCTAATGGCATCACATATTGAACTGCCATTCGCTCGGCAGTATACCTATGGACAGGGAGCTTGAACTCAGCTGACTCGTACTTACGTCTGTGCAGAGTACTGCCTGTTGAACGTTGCCATGTCTCCACGCCAGAATATTAACAAATTTAAGCATGCATTTTTATTTAATTTCACGCAAATATGTATTTAAAGTAATATTAACTCTTTGCTAGATATATCTACTTATGTAATTGTTTTCGTAATTTTACTAACGATATAAGCAGTATAACGCAAATAAATTAAGAAAATAATTTTTTTTCTCAGAAAACTATCAAGTTTGACCCTATGTTGTATGGACATTTTTTGATCCTGTACGCCGTCCCCTAAGACAGTGAGAGTCCTTTTACTTATACCCCTTATACCCTGTATAATCACTGATTAACTTTATATCTTCTTTACTGTGTTACCATTAGGAAATTACCTGATTGACTAGTTTCGAAGTGATATTGTTCATTATCCGAAGCATAGTGAAGATCCCGCGCTATCTTCTGGTTTCCTGTTATGGTGGGGTGTATTCATGATTCTGTCGAAAAAAGTGGTTTTGAAATTGAGTTCAGTGTTCTGAATGTGCTGGGGGTGTGTTTTTGTATGTTTGTAAGTTTAATATTTTTCTAGAGTGTCAAGTTTCTGGTTTCTTGGCTGGTTGTGTAGTATTTTCATGTCAGTGTCTATGTTGCTGTAGTTGCGATTGGAGTTTGTGATGTGTTCTGCGTAGGTTGAATTGTTGTGTAGTTTGGTTATGAGTATGATATGTTCTTTTTAACGTGTTTGAAATTATTTTCCAGTCTGCCCAATGTAGAAAGCAGCCATCCAGGATCTTGATTGGGAGATGGTTCCACATCCCCCATATTCTCCCTGTCTTCCGCTCTCAGATTTACATCTTTTCCGTCCTCTATCCAACAGTATTCAGTATAACTGCTTTGATAAAAACGATGCTTTACAAACTTTGCTTGACGACTTCTTCACTCCAAACCAGCAGATTTCTTCGGACGCGGAATCAAAAATCTAACCCAGCATTGACAGAGTCATAGATAATGTAGGAGAATATATTACTGATGTATCCCACTGTGTTGTTTTTTTTATTATTAATCTATTTTTGTGTACATTTTATTCAATTGTCGGTTTCTGGTTTAATTATGTAAATCCTACTTAATTGTAATCTAATACTAATATGTATACTAATGTGTTTATTTTTATTTTTACTGTGTACATTTTTTATTGAATTATCGGCTTCTGTTTTTATGTGATTCGTATTTGATTCTAACAAAATTAATATGTATTCCATTATGCTTATTTTTATTTTATGAGGTAAATTTTATGTAACTACCTCTTTTGATCTCATTATGTACCTGAATTGTATCAGTATGTAATTACTTAATTCTGATCCAGTTTTATGTTCAACTATGTAAGCAAGTTTTAATCCTGGTTGAGTGTAAGAGAAGGCCTTACGGCCTTAACTTTGCCTGGTTAAATAAAGCCATTTTTAATAATAATAATAATAATCATCATCATCATCCTTCACGAATTAGGCCTCTGTAGACCTGCTATAATAATAATAATAATAATAATAATAATAATAATAATAATAATATTATTATTATTATTATTATTATTATTAATTTCTGTTTTCTATTCATCTGAAATAAAAACTTTTGTCACAGCGGAAAAACGCTACGAACTTTTGTATAAATCAATATTATTCGTCTATGAACCTACTGTAAAGAAATTTAGAAGCCTTTCACAAGTTTCACTTTGAATAAATCTATACATTACAACATTAGGGTCATTTTCGCTAATGTTACTGTTAATTTTAATACAGAAAAAAGTATTAAAATTTGTTTAAAAAAGCAGAAAGATTACCCAACTGAATTGTTGTTTAAACATTTCAAAGTTTTCAGCATTAAACAAATGTATTATTTTATTTTATTAAAATATTTTCATAGAAATTTTAATAACTTTGAAAGGTATATACATAAATATAGAACTGAAATATGAATTCTCTGCGTTTGTGTGAACCAAAATGTAAAACCAATGCAGCTTTTTATCATAGAATGAGTCAAGGTCCCAGATTATTAAACAAATTTTATTCCAATATTATTTTAACCACGAATCCTCTCCAAATTAATAAAATAATAAATAATAATTGTATTGGATTTATAGTTTGGGTTTAAAGATGTTAAACACTATTTAATCTGTATTCACTCTCAATTTTAATTTAATTTTTGTCTGTATTGGAATCCCCTCCTGAGCACGAGTCTCACTCATTCAGGAGTGGGTTAGTTCATCTTCCTTTGTATTTATTAAATTGTATTCATTTCAAACTTACTAGCAATAAAATAAAATATAAAAATCCATTTCCTTCTCTACAATAATTGTTCAGATTTCTGTAGAGATACAGGAGTTATTTTATAGACTCTGTTCTTTTTCTGATTTATAATAATAATAATAATAATAATAATAATAATAATAATAATAATAATGATAATAATAATAATAATAATAATAATAATAATAATGGCTTTATTTAACCTGGCAGAGTTAAGGCCGTAAGGCCTTCTCTTACACTCAACCAGGATTAAAACTTGCTTACACAGTTGAACATAAAACTGGATCGGAATTAAGTAATTACATACTGATACAATTTAGGTACATAATGAGATCAAAAGAGGTAGTTACATAAAATTTACCTCATAAAATAAAAATAAGCATAATGGAATACATATTAATGTTGTTAGAATCAAATACGAATCACATAAAAACAGAAGCCGATGATTCAATAAAAAATGTACACAGTAAAAATAAAAATAAACACATTAGTATACATATTAGTATTAGATTACAATTAAGTAGGATTTACATAATTAAACCAGAAACCGACAGTTGAATAAAATGTACACAAAAAATAGATTAATAAAAAACAACAACACAGTGGGATACATATTGGCGTTAAGTGATAAATAAACACGATTTAGATAATAAAAATAAGAAACAAAAAAAAAATAAAAATAAATACAGTGGAACACGTTGTATTAAATATTTGCAACGCGTTAGGTCTGGCAACTCATCATAGGATATTTTTATAATTTACATTTAAAGGAAATTAAAGTTCGGCAGCCCTTGACTTCAGGCGGCAGAGAATTCCAGTGATTAGAAGTAGCAACAGTGAAAGATAAAGAATAAAGAGATGATGTGTGCAGTGGTATTTCTAGCGTGTTATCATATTGTGACCGAGTATTTAAGTTATGATACCGAGAAAGACTGTGGAATCGGACAGATAAGTAAGAGGGAGTAGAGGTGTGCAAAATTCGGTGTAAGAGAGAAAGTGAATGTAACTTTCTCCTCTCATTTACCCTGAGCCACAATAATTTATCGAAAGAAGGCGAAATGTGATCGTAGTAGCGGACATTACAAATGAAACGAACACACGCATTATGAACACGTTGCAGTTTCTGGGATAAATCCACCCTGAGATCACTGAATAAAGCGTCACAATAATCGAAATGAGGCATAGGTCTACAATATGTGTCTGTTTTATATAGTCTCTAGGAAACAACATTGTACAACACTAAAAATAACATAAGTTCGTTATATGTAGGCCTATAATAATAATAATAATAATAATAATAATAATAATAATAATAATAATAATAATAATAATAATAATAATAATAATAATAATAATGTTTTATTTTCGCTGGCAGAGTTAAGGCCATAAGGCCTTCTCTTCCACTCAACCAGCCTTAATCAATACAATACATAAATATAGTTAGGGATTATAGATTATTAAACTTAGCTCTGTATTACAGCCCCGTTGTGCCTCTCCAAATACTGATATGGGCAGAAATGGCTGTAAAATTTACATTTCCATAGGGTTACCATCCGTCCGGCAAAAGGAGGACATGTCCTCTTTTTTTAATAATTTTATCCTGTCCGACAGGCATTTTGAAAAAATTTGAAATGTCCGGCACTTCGCATTTCAGCTAGAATTAATAAGAATATTGAATAATGTGCGATATTATGCATAGAATATCTAAACAAATGGTGAAACCTATGAAAGAATTTAACTGCTTTCAATGGTTGAAGCTGGAGCACATAAAAAAACAAAATATGATGACCTATTGACATGCATTGAATTCTTACACTTTAAAAAGTCACTGTTCATTATTCTAAGCTATTTTATCAGTTTTATTCTTCGACGTACAAAGATATGCCAATCAAGTTAATTTGGACAAAGATTTAAATTTAGATAAACAATGGTCCAAATTCTTCAATTCGAATAGTTCTGAGAGCACTGGAACTTTCTCAGAACTTTTAAAAATATGTCAATTCTATTTATTTATCCCAAGTCACAATGGAAGTGCTGAGCGAGTATTTTCCCTAATATCTGCTCAATGGACAAAAGAACGAAATGGCATGCTAACGGAGACAGTCAGAGGTATCATCATGATGAAATATAATTTAAACGGCATGTCCTGTAAACAGTTTCGTAGTTATTTGTTACAGGATAGAAGTTTGTCTCTTCAGGCTCTTGTGCACAAAGTGGGCTCCACCGATAAGTAGGGTACAGATGTAATACTGATACAGCAACTAGTGAGAAAACTGACTAAGGTGAGCCATTGTTTTTATCTTTAATTTTGTTTATACTAATTTTTAAAAAGTCCTCCTTTTTCAGCAATGTCCTCTTATTTTAGATTCCATGTCCTCCTATAGAATTTCTTCTCGTGGTAACTCTACATTTCCAACAAGCATAGGATTATTTCACGTGCCGTGAATATACGTAGACAACTTCCCAGTATTACTTTCCTCTCACTGTAAAATGAAACCATGCTAAGAATTTAGTCGTCCTTTAAAATGTATCCCACTTGACCAGGTTCGAACCACGACCCTCGATGGTGAGAATGGTATCCGCCTGATCTCCGAGGACGGCAGCTTGTATGTAAACTACTGTTTTGCTAAGATAGGCCTATACCAGTAAATTCATGCTAATAATGAAAGTGACGAAAGAAAATCGCTGTAAATTAACTTTATGTGTTGTGTGATTAAATTCGATAGCGTCGTACGATCAGATTATGAGTGGTGTATTCCAGCGTTTCTCAAACTATGGTCCGCGGACCACCTGTGATCCTCGAGTTCTGTCCTTGTGGTACTTCAAAAAAGACAGAAGAAAAAATAAAATTCAAAAGAATTGCGTATCACACTATAGCTGAAAATCTCAGACTTTGGAAATTACACATGGCAATCGCCTTCCACTTTTTCTCCCACTACTAATATTTTATAAAATGTCTTACCCTACCCGTGTACCCACTTCCCACTCTACTCTCAGCAACAAAAGAGGGATTTAAAGCACTATGAACGTGGCGTCTCTCACCATCTTTTCCCTGCATATCTGGCGCCGAGCCTGAAACCCAGCCAGGCACCACCCGAATTCATAACAGAGGACCAAAGTACCGAACCTTTTCATGTATTGATGACTTTCTTAATAGTTTTGCCGACACCCAGTCTGCACACTGAAATGGGTACGTACAGTACGTCGTACACCAATAATAGAACGTGCCAAATTGCGTCTTTATTTGTTGAAAATTGGGCATGTTTCTGCGTTAATTTTTTTATTTGTTTTTCCAGATGACGATATAAAAAATTTTAGACTCCGTCTATTTTAAAATACGACAGGTTTACTTTTTACACTTGTGTGTTTTGTCTCTAAGTGCCGTTTCAATTTCGCGGGTTTCATACACTCGTTTGAAAGCACTTCGTAACAAACAATGCACCGAGGTTTTGGTTCACTCTCATTACCACACCAAGTAAGTCCAAGTTCCAAATAACTCTTGTCATATTTACGAAAGTATTTTTTCTTTGAATAGCTACCACTAGGACTAGATATTTCTTTAATGGCACTATAATTAATATATTTCTTCACACACAGCTTCTGCACTATTAGCACTGCCTAAATGAAGCGTTTAATCATGTTCCTTTCTATTCAAAGATCCGGATCAAAGCCAGTTTTCCATCATTTATAATGGACACTGTTTAACAGAGACGTGGACAACTACTATATAAGAAGGATTTCAAACAACTAACTGCTAACAGACAAGCGATGAATGAACAATGCATAGAATTTGTTATAAGTTCCTTGTGATTGGCTACAAAAAAATATTACAGTTCACACCTGTGGAGTAACGGTCAGCGCGTCTGGCCGCGAAACCATGTGGCCCGGGTTCGAATTCCGGTCGGGGCAAGTTACCTGGTTGAGGTTTTTTCCGGGGTTTTTTCTCAACCCAATACGAGCAAATGCTGGGTAACTTTCGGTGCTGGATCCCGGACTCATTCCACCGGCATTATCACCTTCATTTCATTCAGACGCTAAATAATCTAGATGTTGATACAGCATCGTAAAATAACCCAATAAAGTAAATATAATTACAAAAATATTATAATTAATAAATTCTATTTTAAAATATAAGTATACTGATATTAAAATATGCTACAAAAATGATAAATTTGCTTTGGAAGGGAACAAGAGTAGGTGGTCCGCGGAACTGTTGTGACTTAAAAAAGTGGTCCCCACTTCAAAACTCTGATGTATTCCATATCACGCACCGCCCAATTTATAATGCTGAGCAAAGTTACGATTTTACGTAAACAACACAGCAAGCTTCCCCAAGTGGTAAACGCATGGACGCGGTCTGCCGTGTCGAAGAAACCTTCACGGGCCTCTGGGTGACTTCACGTTACGCAAGTTCTAACTTGGACGGTGATCTTCATACTTCCCGTGTTACTACATCACTTGGGAGTATTTTTTATACTCGTGTTTACAGAAATGTTAATGTTGCGCGTTGCGTGTGCGAAAACTCAACGGTACATCCTCGACAAGTTAAGCGCAGAAAATCGTCGTTGTTCCTGCAGTAACTCCTGTGTGACATATTTATCGATTTTAAGATTTTTGCTCTATTAAATAACTTAAATAGTGATACAGCAAATAATAAAATCTCCTACATGTAATTATATTCCTTTCTTTCGAAAATGTAAGAATTCACAATCCCCTATGTGTACTGCTGTCATAGGATGAATAAATGTGTTTTTTCTTCCTACTGAAAAATTGTATATTTTGCACATAGGAGTTATTGCAGGAACAACGATGAAATAATATTATGGAAAGGAATCAGTTCCGTCCTATACGACCATATTTTTAAAGTGACTATTACACTTTTACTACGTCATATTACTTTTGGCCAATAAAACGGCACGAAAGGACATGTTTCAAGCAATCATGGCTGTTTATCACTCAATTTTATCACTTTCCTAGCATTTGTTTGTTTTTATCACTTCCTTAGCATTTGTTTGTTTTTATCACTTCCCTAGCATTTGTTTTTTTGCCAACATTTCAAACTGCAAATTCTTTACGGTACTATAAAACATGCTTTACGATCGTCATTTGTTTCCCGCATTGATAGTCAACTGAAAATGGCGGCTCTGATCAAACGTTTTGGTGAAGCTAACATTAGTGAAATACTTTTTTTTACTTGGCTATTTAACGACGCAGTATCAACTACGAGGTTATTTAGCGTCGATGGGATTGGTGATAGCGAGATGCTATTTGGCGAGATGAGACCGAGGATTCGCCATAGATTACCTGACATTTGCCTTACGGTTGGGGAAAACCTCGGAAAAAACCCGACCAGTGGGAATTGAATCCGCTCCCGAACGCAACTCCGGATCGGCAGGCAAGCGCCTTAGCCGACAGAGCTACGCCTTAGTGAAATATAATTTTAATAAGTCAATTAATATTGTATTGTATTGGAGTACTTTATTTCTTCTAATCTTTATATACCTACTTTCTTCTAATCGTGTAATAGTCAATTACATCCCACTCGAGTTTTGATTTTATCTATATAAATCAAAATCTCTAGTGAGATTACTGTTGATAAAGTGTTTCTAGTAATTATATGATCATTATTTTCATCATCTTTAGGCCTACCTCAATTTTATTATGAAATCATCACTGTACTTGACATCATCATTATAAACGTCGTCATTGTAGACAGCATAGTCATTGTCCAACTCGTCATCATTATTGTCATTATTCGTATCGCTTTATCATTGTCATCATCGTTGTAATGGTCAACCTCATCACCTTTACCATTGGCATCATATATAAACAAGGAACTCTACAGGATAATTATTGAGAACCATAAGCAGTAGTTAGTCAACTAGACATTTTAATTCTACGAGTAACTTAAATTTCTAAAATCCCGAAACAAAAAAAATAAATTATAAAATTGAGGAAATTCGCTCATGTCTTTCACTAAGAACATATTTTCTAATTCCTAAACCTTGCAATCAAGTACAACGTATATCCCTACATCTCCTCTCATAGGTCATGCTTGAGTCTGCGGTACACTTAGGCTCTAATTATGTAGTGGTAGGCTACTCGAAGAAAAAGAGTTTTAGAGCCCTGCTCTATCTGATAGTATCTGAAATCTTAACTGAAAGTCATGTGTAGTTATGGTCTCCTTTCATATACCTTAAACTCTTCCGTATTTGAAGACCAATTGCATGCTAATTTTCTCATTTCCATCCTGTATAAATTATTCCGTCAGAGGCTTCTTCAGTATTACCAGATATTTCCTTGTAGATTCATTTACACACTTTTCAGAAAAGTAGAAACAGAATAATTTTCGTCTGTCTAATACAAGTACGAAACTTGAATCCTGATAATGAAGAGAACCCAGAACAAACTAATTAAAGGTTTTTTTTTTTTTTTGGCAAAACAACCATAGTCCGAAAACATAATTTTTTTTAGGAGAAACAAAAAAAAAAAAATATCTGGCATGGGTGTTGTTGACTCTTCAAGTATGAAATTCATCATGCCATTTCTTAAGGTGTAAAAACTTGTGAAAACTGAAGTGCATTTATAACTTACATTGCCTAATAGAAATTCATGTGTAAATGTAGGTAACTGTGGACAATGGTTGTTTTAAGAAAAAATACTCTGTTGTGGCTGAAGTGTGCCTCTCCTTTAATCTTCTTTTTCTTTATTATATCCTGCTTCTTCTGCTTTCGTTGCTGGTTCAGACGGTGCTAGTTTCTGTGATGGATTCCAAAGTGGCTGCGCTGATGGCTGCCCTGCGTGCTCACTTGCTGGCTCCCGTGTTGCCTACGGTGATGGTAGTTGTTCACACGGAGCTGGCTCTTTTCACAGTTCAAATTGGAAAATCATCTGCTGCTTCATCTGTTGCCAACACTCATGGTCAAAAAGAAACTAAACCGTGAGTGGAAAACAACTAAAGTCCTACATTAACAGTAGTAAATGTCGCAATAAAGTAATTAAGCCATAAGTGCAAAACAGATATTTAATTGTTGTTTCTTAGAAACTAAGGAATATAGAAAAAAACAGGTTTAGTTGAAAAACAACGACATGGTTTCAGTGGTGATGATATATGATCATCTTTGGTTTCCAGCAAGCTAGCCATCCACGGAGCCACCAGAGCGCATTACTTCCGGCGAGTGACCACGCAGGCAACCCATCCTCGCAGCCACCTTGGAATCCATCACAGAAACACGCACCTTCTGAACCGGGCTTAAGTTTCTTCCATGGGGTTACTTTTGCATCTAAAGATGACTCCGTAACTAATACAACAATTCACGTGCTAAAGTATTTTCTCTGAAGTGGTTTTTGCAGTGTACGTAAGAAACAGTACTGCCAATCTACTGCAGTTTGAAATTGTATGGATAAATGTTTCACACTCGGGAGGAAATTAAACGCAGAATAAATATGGGAAATGCCTGTTATTATTCGGTTGAGAAGCTTTTGTCATCTAGTCTTCTGTCAAAAAATCTGAAAGTTAGAATATATAAAACAGTTATATTACCGGTTGTTCTGTATGGTTGTGAAACTTGGACTCTCACTTTGAGAGAGGAACAGAAATTAAGGGTGTTTGAGAATAAGTTTCTTAGGAAAATATTTGGGGCTAAGAGGGATGAAGTTACAGGAGAATGGAGAAAGTTACACAACGCAGAACTGCACGCATTGTATTCTTCACCTGACATAATTAGGAACATAAAATCCAGACGTTTGAGATACGCAGGACATGTAGCACGTATGGGCGAATCCAGAAATTCATATAGAGTGTTAGTTGGGAGGCCGGAGGGAAAAAGACCTTTGGGGAGGCCGAGACGTAGGTGGGAAGATAATATTAAAATGGCTTTGAGGGAGGTGGGATATGATGGTAGAGACTGGATTAATCTTGCTCAGGATAGGAACCAATTGCGGGCTTACGTGAGGGCGGCAATGAACCTCCGGGTTCCTTAAAAGCCAGTAAGTAAGTAGTATGGATAAATGTTTCAAGATGACGAATGGGATATTTGTAAATGGTACCATTGTTCTAGCTGAACAATGGCTGTTTTCACAAAGAAAAAGTATTTGGACTAAGGTTGTTTTATGAAAACCATTGAAAATTTTCACTCCCATAACATAGCCCTATGGTGCTTTTTCCCCTAACAACTAATTCAGTAGATGGCCGCTATAATAAGCTCACCATATGCTTAATATCTCAAATTTGTATTTTTTAGACTATACTTCTTTTAAAAGAAATTTCAATTGAAACTCGAAATCATGTCGAGCACATAATACTAAACTATAGGTTGCAGAAAAGACCAGAAGAAGCTTTGCACATGACTAGGGAGCGGATTTTTATGTGCTAAAAATTTAAATATATTTATTTTTATGTGCTAAAATGTACGAAAATATTTGCTAAAAATAACTTTTTTTTTTAAATATGACAAAAATACCTTACTTAGCTTGAAAAAAAAGAATGTTACTAGGTACTCACCAATCACACTTGAGTATCAGTTGCTAGTAGTTGTCCGAGAATTGCAGTGAACAACAATGGTCATTTCCAAATTCTCCATCACAAATGCATGCCTATTATCTCTGAACAACGACTTATACTGTGAAAACGATCTTTCCACATCATAGAACGTCAGACGTGCATATTTAAAGAGAGGAATGCTCCGTCAGAATGGGACATTATATTGTAAATATTATGCATACAGATGAGAAACTGTCGCTTTTCGGACCGATACGTCATACTCATCGTAATCTTTGAACACCACCCACAAACTTCCTTCAAGCGCTATAATCGAACACATCAGTCACCAACATTACGTTCTACTACTGGCATTTCAGTGACGTGGTTGTATTATGGCGAATTTTATATATATTCTGGTTCAGTTTTCTAGTCTCTTATTTATTAGCAACGCTGCGTTAACTGCTAGGTTATTATTTAGTGTCATGAGTAGTGCGACCACCCTGTATATGATTGTCAAAAATTATTATTATTATTATTATTATCATTATTATTATTGGTAGTAATAGGATTGAAACCCGGTGGGTCCACCGCTGTGGAATAACGGTTAGCATGTCTGATTGTGAAATAAGTGGGCTCGGATTTAAATCCTGGTTGGGACAAGTTACCTGGTTGACGTTTTTCCTAGGTTTTTCCTCAATTCATTAAGAGTAAATTCTGGGTAAATTTCGGCGCTGGACCCTGGACTCATTTCGCTAGCATATAGCCATAGCAGTTGATAATAATGCGTCGTAAGATAACCAATTTAAAAGAACCGGCGACTTAAAGTGAAAGATTTTTATAGAATGCTTAATTTTGTCTAATTGCGTCCTCTATAAGGGGTAGTTTCTCTTATAACAACGTAATGAGAGCTTGTATACAAAAAATATATGCTAACTGTAACTACCGAGTAAAATTTCATAAAAGTCTGTTGTATAGGAGAAAAGTTACTAATTTGTCTAATTGCGCCCCCTATGAGGGATAGTTCCTTTTATACCAACGTAATGAGAGCATGCAAAAAAAACATTATGCTACCTGTAACTACTGTAAAAAAAATCATAAAAAATCTATAAGAGGTAGTTCCCCTTATGCCAACATAATGATAGCTTGTATAAGAAACACGTAGGCTATGCTACCTGTAACTACTGTGTAAAATTTCATAAAAATCTGTTAGATAGGAGAAAAGTTACTAATTTTGTATAATTGCTCCTCCTATAAGAGGTAGTTCCCCTTATACCAACGTAATGAGAGTTTGTATACAAAACATAAATGCTACCTGTAACTACTGTGTAAAATTTCATGAAAATCTGTTAAGAGAAAAGTTACTAATTTTGTCTAATTGCACTCCCCTGTAAGGAGTAGTTCCTTTTATACCAATGTAATGAGAGCTTGTATAAAAACATATATGTTACCTGTAACTACTGTGTAAAATTTCATAAAAATCTATTAGATAGGAGAAAAGTTACTAATTTTGTCTAATTGCTCCCCCTATAAGAGGTAGTTCCCCTTATACCAACGTAATGAGAGTTTGTATACAAAACATAAATGCTACCTGTAACTACTGTGTAAAATTTCATGAAAATCTGTTAGATAGGAGAAAAGTTACTAATTTTGTATAATTGCTCCTCCTATAAGAGGTAGTTCCCCTTATACCAACGTAATGAGAGTTTGTATACAAAACATAAATGCTACCTGTAACTACTGTGTAAAATTTCATGAAAATCTGTTAAGAGAAAAGTTACTAATTTTGTCTAATTGCACTCCCCTGTAAGGAGTAGTTCCTTTTATACCAATGTAATGAGAGCTTGTATAAAAAACATGTATGTTACCTGTAACTACTGTGTAAAATTTCATAAAAATCTGTTAGATAGGAGAAAAGTTACTAATTTTGTCTAATTGCTCCCCCTATAAGAGGTAGTTCCCCTTATACCAACGTAATGAGAGTTTGTATACAAAACATAAATGCTACCTGTAACTACTGTGTAAAATTTCATGAAAATCTGTTAGATAGGAGAAAAGTTACTAATTTTGTATAATTGCTCCTCCTATAAGAGGTAGTTCCCCTTATACCAACGTAATGAGAGTTTGTATACAAAACATAAATGCTGCCTGTAACTACTGTGTAAAATTTCATGAAAATCTGTTAAGAGAAAAGTTACTAATTTTGTCTAATTGCACTCCCCTGTAAGGAGTAGTTCCTTTTATACCAATGTAATGAGAGCTTGTATAAAAAACATATATGTTACCTGTAACTACTGTGTAAAATTTCATAAAAATCTGTTAGATAGGAGAAAAGTTACTAATTTTGTCTAATTGCTCCCCCTATAAGAGGTAGTTCCCCTTATACCAACGTAATGAGAGTTTGTATACAAAACATAAATGCTACCTGTAACTACTGTGTAAAATTTCATAAAAATCTGTTAGGTAGCTGAAAAGTTGTTAGTTTGTCCCGCTAAATTTGCATTTTGGACCACTGTGCTGCGTCGAGTTTACCCCACGTCATGTCACGTAAGTTCTGTAACGTCACTGCCCCATGTAGGTAGACAGAAGCCCGAGATATGTTGATAGAAAATGAAATGAAGAATCCTTATTGCAAAAGAAACTGGGTGAAGAATGTAGGCCTACTTGAAAGGCAAGTCAATAGACTACAGAGTTTTATCTGAATCTGTGACATAGACAAATGGTTTGTTTCCAGCAGCGCGAGCTGTCAGTGACTGGAACCAGGACACACACCCACCTCCTGCCTGCGTACACGGGAATCGCCAGTCATGCAGATGACATCAGCCAAGATAACGCCCGTCACTTGCATGCCACTACTGGAACAGTGACCCACATAGCCCGCGTGGGATCGTACCTGCTATTTCGGCGGGAAAAATCGCAATGTTTGCTTTCTCAGGAAGCCAGCCCAGTGAATCTGCAAAAATATTTTTAAGACTGTCAATGAAAATATAAGCCTTCAACATTCCTAATTGTAAACAAGATGGAGAATTGTATTCACGTAACAACGATGCGTCTTTCCCTTAACTACATTCTTATTTTTCTCCTATTTCTTTTGATCAGTTTGTTTATTTTATTTATATCATAATGTGGAAATAGAAAATTTACAAAATGTGTAATATTTTATGGTTATTTATTTATTTATTTAACCTGGTAGAGATAAGGTCATCAGGCCTTCTCTTCCCTTCTACCAGGGGATTACAACTACAATATTAAGAATACAATTACAATTATAATATAGTCGAGAAGATATTGTGTGAAAATCTTCCTTACGTTATTGCAAGTCTCAATAATTGAAGTTCTCTATCCAGTAATACACGGTGAGCATAAATGATTGCCCTAGTTTGGGGATTTTTTTATAGACAAACCGTGAATGATACAACAATGGTACTAATATTACCAAATAAGGTATCTCTCAAAGTTTTATTTGAAATTATCCGCTCGGCGTAATTCCACTTCTTATCGGTAGAGGACCTGAGTTTACAGAGTTTACAGAAATGGCGACTGGTGTTGAGCGTGCATTTGTAGCGTTGGAATTTCATTCCACAAACTCCGTCATAACTGTGCAGCGACATTTTCGAACGAGATACGATAATGATCCACGAGACGCCAAGACCATTAGATGATGGTACAATCAAAGAAAATCTGCGTAAAAGAAAATCTCCTGGTCGGGCTTACGTGGAGCACATTCGTAATTCCCCGAAACTTAATGTCTTCTGTGCACTTTCCAACTCCAAGGTGTACGGCCCCTTCTTTTTTCTCGAACCCACCGTGTCAGGACATTCTTATATGGATATGTTAGAACAGTGGCTGATGCCACAGCTGGAGAGTGATAGTGCTCATTTCATGTATCAACAAGATGGCGCTCCACTTCACTTCCATAACGAAGTCCGGACATTTCTAAACGACCGATTGCCAAACAGATGGATTGGTCGCGCAGGGAGAGTCGACATGCAGATCTTGTACTGGCCTCCACGTTCCCCTGACTTAATACCGTATGACTTCTGCCTGTGGGGGTATGTTAAAGACTCTGTTTTTGCACTTCCATTATCGGAAAATCTGCCAGAACTACGCGCCACATCATCAACGCCATCGCTGCAATCGACATGGATACACTTCATCGTGTATGGGACGAATTGTGCTACCGGCTTGATGTCTGCAGGGTCACAAGGGGAGTACACATCGAGCACCTATAAGGTATGTTAAAAAAAACTTGGAGAGTTTCTCTATCTACTTGTATATCTAAATATTTTCTATGTTAAATCGTTAGTCCACAAATAATTTTCGTAACTAGGGTAATCATTTATGCTCACACTGTAATATTAGTTATTTTGTAATTCCTATTTTTATATGCTTGATTAGATATTTTCTTACAAAAAAATATTCATTGAAATAAATTGTTACAGACAATTTTAACATATTTCAGTTCAAATATTCCTTCTTTGTATAGTTAACTTTGTGTAGATCTTTTATTGACTTCCATAACTTCTTTAAATTTAATGTTAATGAGACACAGAAAATACCAGCATTAGATTCCAATATGATGTTAGGTTCATAGGCCTATGTACAGTAGGACTGCGAACTTTTTAGACGTTCATGTGTGCATGTAAGTTGTGTACAAATATGGTACCGATATATAGTAATTTCTGTCCCTGGAGAAGTTTGCGTTATCTGAAAGGCAGTATATCCGACTACGATCCAACTGTGTCATGTGTAAGGACCAGATTCCTATGTAATTAAATATTTTTCTTGCATGTGATAAAACACAATTAACAAAGTTAAAAATCCCGAATATCAAGTTTCAAGTTTAAAACCCGAATTTTATTTCACATAAAAACACATATTTTCACAAAAAATTTATGTAAATACATATTTTCAGGAAATCTATTATAAACACATAAATCTTAGAGTTTTTTTACTTAAATAATTTTTTTGCAAGAACTTTTAAATATTTTAAAACTGAATCAATTATATCACTCAGAAATACGTTATCTTTTTTAAGAATTCTTGGTTGCTTCGTGTTTCTATGGGCTGTGTCACTGCCATCGTGATCTAATACAGGCCGTAAGGCAGATCACGTGACTCGCTTAACAGCTGATCGCGAAAGGCGGTCTTTCAACCATATGAATTAGTTGCAGTGCATGAAGAATAACATATATTTCTCTGAAATGCAGTGTAATTGCGTCAGTAAAATTTTAAACAGTGATTGTGAGACACTTGGGACACAATTTACTTGCAATTTAAGGTATAATATTATTTTTGGTGTGAAAATTACGTTGTTGCAGGCAAAGTTCGTAAGTGTAATACTTGCCTTTATTTCGATTAAATATTGCGCCCTTATGTGGTTAAGTGAAATTTTGGTCTTATAAACAGTAGGCTAAATATGTGTAATAATATATACGTGAAAGTGAAACAATGATTGGCATGTAAAGTAAGTTGTGATTAGGCCTAAGTGCAGCGTTACCGATGTTACTCTTGTCTAATCCATTATTGTTAGTTTACCATATTTGTCTTATTAAATTAAAATTATTGCGCCCTTTTTATTTGTGAATAACCTACATTATACGAGTAAATAATACGACGTTTGGTAATATACACAATTTGAACTAAAAACGAGATACATATTGTAACAGCGACGTGAGATTCGAACTCACGACCAGCGTCCCGCAAGAGAGAAGATCGCGCGGAGCACTTTGGGATGGCGCGCGGGCTTCACGGGGAAAGGGGAAAGGGGCCTATACGCGAGGGGAGGCTGCGCGCGCAGCTGCTACTTAACGCAGTGAATGTGGAACGACCTTCCCGACTATTCCAGAAATCCGTCGAAGTGGAAGACTCGCGAATTTTCGAGGCTACGTCGCTGTGGTTATAAATTGCGGTCGCGAAGGAACGACAGCAGTTTGAGAGTTTTCAGTTATTCAGTCAGTGAGTAAGCCAGAGCAAGCAAGCCAGACTTGTGTGCCGGAGTTCGACTCGAGTGTGCGTCCGCATCTGCGTCAGCATCCGAAGGCCTGAGTTCGAGTGCAGTGGACCGCAGTTGGAGGGACCTGAGTTCGAGTGCAGTGGACCGCAGTTGGAGGGACCCGAGTTCGAGTACAGTGAACTGTCTCTGAAGGTCTGTGGTTCGAGATACCGTGAACTCGAGTGACTGAGATAGAAGAACTGAGAACTGGTAGTTCTGATTTGTAAATAGTGCTTTGTAAATATTAGTTAAGATTAACAGTTCATTGTTGTGCGTAATAGTCCAAGTAAATTGTCATTGTCGTCGGTGGAGTGCTATAACGAATACTGTGTTGAGTGAAGATCCAATTGTTGATGAGAGCGTTTAAGGTGAATTGTAGAAAGGAATTATTGTTGTGACGAATAAATTACATTGTTGTTACTAATAAAATTCACAATATAGTATATTACGAAAAATTATACCCTATAGTTTTCATTACTGTTACAGTATCTAGAATTGTAATTAGTTGAAATAAAGCACTCATGCTTCATTACGAAACTCTTGCACATTCATTTATGCACGTTTCAACAATTTTCAGTTGCCTCGCACGCATATTTTAAT
This sequence comes from Periplaneta americana, assembly GCF_040183065.1. Taxonomy (NCBI): domain Eukaryota; kingdom Metazoa; phylum Arthropoda; class Insecta; order Blattodea; family Blattidae; genus Periplaneta; species Periplaneta americana. Next base: position 124,066,453 of record NC_091127.1, read on the forward strand.
GTGTTGAAGTTATAGGTTATGTTTATTCTATCAGTACTTGCCTTATTTCCATATTCGCAATTATGCATTATAATTAAGCATAACGCTACGTATAACTTATAAATGCAATTTGTCTACACTTCAATTGTATTTATTCGTTTCAGACGGTACTCCAGTCTGAAGTCTGATTAGTTTAATATGTTACTAGGGCTAAACTAGTGCTGAGGTAGTTCCCTTCGTATTCATACATCTTGCATATACAAATTAGTTCGGTTCGTTCAGGATTTTAATATGCCTTGCTTATAGGATCAAATGCATCTCCACAAAAAATAAATTCAACTGTTTTCAGTTCAGAAATTACCGGAACTATACCTCAGCGCTACTAAGTAATATAACGTATGTACATTTCATATGAGGGACTGTGGTGAATTTTCTACCTATAAGTAAGGACGGTAACCGTGTTCTGAAGTTTATCCTAAAAATATATTCTTCTTTATTAAATCTCAAAACCGTTTTCGTTCTCAACTTAAGCCTAAAATGTTGACGCAGGTAGGTTATGTTAACATGATAAATTCTCTTCACATAAAAATAACACAGTTTTATTTATTATTCCTGCCACATTATGCAACACATAAATGGAACTTATGCACATATTACATTGAATAAAAATTTAATTGTATTATTTATTTGTTCCCTACTATACTGGGTTGTAATGAATTGTATTTATCTAACCTACCAGATTAACACACAACTGTACATACACTAATTTCATAGGAGGGACTGTGGTAAATTTTGTACCTACAAGTAAGTAAGGTAGACGTGCTAAATTAAAATCACAATATAAATAATTCTTCTTTATTAAATCTCAAAATAGCTTCCATTCTAAACTTAAAATGTTGATGTTATGTTATGTTGTATTTAACGACGCTCGCAACTGCATAGGTTATATCAGCGTCGCCGGATGTACCGGAATTTTGTCCCGCAGGAGTTCTTTTACATGCCAGTAAATCTACTGACATGAGCCTGTCGCATTTAAGCACACTTAAATGCCATCGACCTGGCCCGGGATCGAACCCGCAACCCTGGGCATAGAAGGCCAGCGCTATACCAACTCGCCAACCAGGTCGACTAAAATGTTGATGCAACCAGGTTATGTTACCATGTAAAACTCCGTTCACATTAAAATAACACAGTTTTGTAATTATTTCTGCAACATATTATGCAATAAGAAGTGTGAAGGGGTCTTATACACACATTATACTAAATAAAATTGAGCGCCGACACGCTATAAAGTAATATATTTCACTCAGCTCCGTATACTCAAATAGAAAAGCCCGACTCATCGAGTGACGTCACACAACCTGCATTACGGCCTGGTCTAGATCACGATGGCAGTGGCTGTGTGGTGTATCCGTGATCCATTTTTGTAATAGTATCGCCTCAAGTTCTGAGAACTGCTAGGTAGCATATCAGTGTTGTTATATGAGAATAAATTAACATGGACAAGAAGGAGAGATTTTGCAACACATAATTAGGAATGTTTATTGTTGCTGAAGATGATTTCTTTCTGCGCTTTGTTTGTGAAACACAACAGATAAGAACTCTGTTATAAACATTATTTAATTTAAACAAATGTCTCGCTTCCCGCTCATGCCTATGAAGTGAGGAAATACATATTGTTTTTATTCCCCGTTATCGAACCATAAGCATAAGCTGCGTAGTGTAGACGTGGTGGCGTCGCTATAGGAAGCTTTTCTCCGACATTGTCAGTCAGTAGCTAGAAACATTTTTTTACGTTAAGATGTGTGTATATTAGCCTCTTAAGATGCCTAAAATCAAACAGAGTTTAAGATCGCGTCTACAGCAATATGTAGATGAATTTAAAAACATTTTTACTACCGACGGAAAAGTGTTATTTTGCCAACCATGTGGTAAATCAGTAAGTGCAGATCAGAGCTCTCAGGTAACCCAACATTTGTCTGGAAACAAGCACATTGCCGCTGCTTCACGTGTGCATTCACGGGAAAAGAGTGGATATAAAAAATGTGTAAAGTTGCTCAAGTATTGGAGGGTGTGCCTGTAGGTGAAATTGACGGTGTAGGCCAGGTATGCTAAAAATTGTAAAAGCGCCGATTACACGGATGATGCAGCATTGTATAACACACTGTGTAAGGACTGGGCTCCGCAACTACATTGCATTGTGCATTGCAGCACCGCTCGTGGCATAGTTCTTACACTCTTACAAATACGGATAATAAACTGAATTTGAAAAAGGAAAGAGTTTAACTGTAATATTCAGTTATTACATTATTTATTATACAGTATTTAATATAGTTATGATATTGTTATATCATAGGTAATGTTATTTTCATATTCCACCATACATTTCGTTCTATTTAACATGTGCATTCTTTTCTGCAAGTAATCGGAAATTTATTTCAAACGAATTTACTGCAATGCGCAGCTGGCTCAAAAGATGCTCATCTGTTAATCGGAATCTATGTTCGGATTTATCAATCTTCATTCTCGAAAATAATTGTTCGCACACATATGTCGAGGCGAAGGTAGCTAACATAGTGGCAGCGAATGAGCTCATCTTGGGATATTTCGTTTTGTTCATTTTTTAAATAATTCTATGCTTGTGAAGTCATATTCTCTGCATTTAGTTCTGAATTCTACGTTACTTTTTAAATCAATTAACTCGTCCTGTAACTGCACTCTCACGGATTGTACTAAATTTACTATGAAAGGATAAACAAAAAGATTAATATCACTCTCCATACGTCTAAAATCACAAAATCTATGTTCTGTGAATACATATTTGAGCTGTTCCAGTACAGAGACATAATTAAATAGGCTATATTTTGTTCAGGCACCATACATCTCTCTACAAGTTCACCATCCGTGAAGGGTTTTAGTGCCTTACCTAATTCCCAACATACTACATAACTTGCTTCTAAACACAGACTCTGAATTGTTCGACTCTCTTCAGTGTTTGGCCTTTCATGAAGTATTTTCAATTCTTGAAGCTTACAATGCACGTTGCACCCCTGAAAAATTATTTTATCAAAATATCTATTTTTGCTGCAATAAAATCACCATAATAACAGTAGTAGTAGTAGTAGTAGTAGTAGTAGTAGTAGTAGTAGTAGTAGTAGTAGTAGTAGTAGTAGTAGCAGTAGTCCTAATAATAATAATAATAATAATAATAATAATAATAATAACGTTGGTATATGAAAATAGGCTATATTACAGAAAACAGCTTCCCTATCACTTCGGCATGTCTGGGTAGCACAGCCTATAATGTAGTTTTATGTTGCTCAGTAGTATTCCTGATAGTGCCTTACAACATAGTAAACACTTCACGTTTTCACCAAACGCACAACAAAAATAGTCTTCCTCCCATACTGTACGGAATGATAGTTTGCTTAAAAAGATTTTGACTCTGTCATTGTCCCGCACTGTTCGTACGTTTACTAAGTACTTGAACTGCCTTCCGCAGTCATCCGTCGAGCTTCGAAGGAGGAACAGCACGCTGTACATAGGAAGATTGTGATTACAGAACGTAATCGGGAGTCAGAGAATGAGCATACCTGGTGTAGATGTTTGTAACATTCAGCACGAATAGCACTCATATCCATAAGCAGTTAACTGTGTCAACTATATAATATATAGTAGACGGCAGAGGCCTGTCCTGAACTTCATGACTACTGTACTGTAACCTCCTTATGTCGCGATGATCTTATTGACGAATTATATTGTCGAACAGCATTCTTTACTCTACGCAATTTATTCTACAGGTTGTTTCAGGGCTGGTGTTACAAACTTTCAGGGATGATGGCGAAGGTCACATGTATCAATTTGAGATCAGGAACCATGGTCCGGAAATGACTGAGTCGAAAGTTATAAGCAAAAATAGTTGTGTGGAAATGGAATTGTAATTTGACACCACGTGCCCTCCTTCCCTTAACTTTCGGAACAGTCGTGGAAAAATGGTATGGGCCGGATGTCTCCTACGTGAGTACTTGACCCGATACAATCTGTGAGCTTGTCTACTGTTCCCATTGGCTCATCCATATTCGAAAATCAGGTCTGCTTATTCCGCTCTTGTGTATTCCTCCATTTCACTAGGACTGATCGACTGGACACTGCAACTTGTACACATACACTACTGTCTACAGACGTGCATATCGGGACCGACCATGTCCGTTACACATTACGCTATCTGCATTGCTTTAGTGTAGTTTCCTGTCCCCAACCCTCAGAGAGCGTATTGAATGGAATACTGTAGGTAGACAACGTAAACAAAGTCAGATGAATACAGTTTGTGTAAAATGTATAGATAAACACACTTACATAATGTGTACAGAGGAATACAATTATTTCATTTCCACAGAACTATTTTTGCTTCTAACTTTCGACTCAGTCATTTTCGGACCATGGTTCCTTATCTCAAATAGATACATGTGCCCTCCGCCATCATCCCTGAAAGTTTGTAACACCACCTCGGAAACATACTGTAGAAGAATTTAATTTTTCAAATGTTTGTTAATATCTAAAATCTCAGACGTTCTACCAAACAATATCACCTGCATTCAATGGTTTTCACTTCTGAGTGCTTTTACCTAAGTTTCCTGCTTTCGAATCATACTACTTAGGTATGGACAATTGGGATATTATGGCCACGCACGCAATTGTGGTCTTCTTGGATTCAGACATTGTATCTTTCTCATATTTTACCGGTAGGCCTACTATAGGGTATTGAAATTGGAACACAATTTTGATCAGATACTTAGATGTCACACGAAAATTTTTATTGAGAGATTACAATGCTAAAGGATGATGGGACGATATTTTTAAACCGACTATTATAAAAGAGAACTTACATTTAATTAGTAATGATAATGGAGTTAGATTAGTAAACTTGGCCACATAAAAAATTTAATTTGAAATGTACAACATTCTCGGATAAGGATATACGTATATATTTGGTTATATTAACGGTTGTTCTGTATGGTTGTGAAACTTAGTCTCTAACTTTGAGAGAGGAACACAGGTTAAGGGTGTTCGAAAATAGGGTACTTAGGAAAATATTTGAGGCTAAGAAGGATGAAATTACAAGAGAATGAAGAAAGTTACACAACGCAAAACTGCACATATTGTATTCTTTATCTAACATACGTAATTAGAAACATTAAATATAGACGTTTGAGATGGGCAGGGCATGTAGCACGTATGGGTGAATCCATAAATGCATATAGAGTGTTATTGGGAGACCTGAGGGAAAGAGACCTTTGGTGAGGCCGAGATGTAGATGAGAGGATAATATTAAAGTGGATTTGAGGGAGGTGGGATATGATGGTAGGGACTGGATTAATCTTGTTCAGGATAGGGACCGATGGCGGACTTATGTAAGGGCGGCAATGAACCTCCGGGTTCCCTAAAATCATTTTCTACAGAGTAGTGAGATATTTCTGGTAGGCCTACTGAAGGTACAACCATAAATCTGCACAAAATAGAATAAATTGCGTAGAGTAAAAAATGCTGTTCGACAATATAATTCGTCAATAAGATCATCACGACATAAGGAGGTTACAGTACAATTACTGTAGTCACGAAGTTCAGGGCAGGCCTCTGCCGTCTACTACATAGTTGACACAGGTAACTACTTATGCATATGAGTGCAATTCGTGCTATGCTCCTGTCAGAATGGGACATTATAATCATGCATACAGATGAGAAATTGTCGCTTTTCGGACCGATACGTCATACTCATCGTAATCTTTGAACACCACCCACAAACTTCCTTCAAGCGCTATAATCGAACACATCAGTCACCAACATTACATTCTACTGCTGGCATTTCAGTGACGTGGTTGTATTGTATATATTCCGGTTCAGTTTTTCTAGTCTCTTATTTGTTAGCAACGCTGCGTTAACTGCTACGTTATTATTTAGTGACATGAATAGTGCGAATTTCTGAGGAACTGCAATCATATGATTAAGATTCAATAGTTTTAAGTATCAAAATAGCGGTTTTGAAATGATGGTTCTTAAAATTATATACAACATTCCTGTATCCTGCTAAATTTTCACTTATCTTTAATTTCCTCATTAAGTTATAGGCCTAAGGTTTCGCTTTTTCCTTTTTTTTTCAGATTGCATTGCCGGCATCTTGCAGCTTAAAAGTACAGCTACTTCAATCAAAAAGACATTTTAATCTCTTTCCCTGCAAAATAGGATGTTCTGTATACAGTGAAACCTTGGATTACAAGTAACTTGGTTTGCGAGTGTTTTGCAAAACGAGCGAATAATGAGGAAACATTTTGTTTGATAAACGAGCGATGTCTTGCAATACGAGCAGCACTATTTGTACGTAACGTGTTTCGCTTGCGAACTGCAGCAAGAGACAGTGAAGGGGATCTCGTCTGAGTAGAAGAGGAGAAAAGAGCGGACGAATTCCTCGCTTCAAATGAGATTAAAGAAGTGTGTATAAAGTGGGAAGCAGTACAAAATTCTGTTCAAATTCACCACCCTGATAAGGTTGTAGCAATGCATGCAATTAATCTGTTTAACGTGAACGCAATGACACATTTCCGCAAAATCCTCGGAACGAGGCAAAAGCAGGTGTCATTGGATAAGTTCTTTCTGACTGACTTACTACTCGGACTACAGTCTTATGTGAGCCTTGGCCTCCTTCGCAATCAGTCCCCATTCTCTTCTATTTCCAATCTTTTCTCTCCATCTCTTCACGTTCATAATTTTCAGATCTTCCATTACATTATCCATCCATCGTATTCCAGGTCTTCCTCTCTTTCTTGTTGAATAATATCTTGCTTTAAACACTTTTAGAAGTATTCTATTCTCTTCCATTCCTTCTAGATGACCTAGACATTGCAGCCTTAGTGATTTTATAAATCTTACTATATCTTCTCCTTTAATAAGTTTTAAACAGATCCATAAATTCTTCTCTTTATTTTACGTTCAAATTTCCTTGAAAAATCTTGGTCTGATTTTATGTGTCCACGTTTCTGCGCCATGTGTAACAATTGGCCTTATTAATGTTTTGTGCGAGATCGTGCGTATTTGCTTACTTTCCGCACAAAACCAATACGCGGTAAGTGTGAAATACCACATTCAGTATTCCCAACGTAACACACATAACAATTTCCCTATTCTTACCGCTTAAGCGTCATATTCATTTTACTGCTTTAGGCTTTTAACATATTATTTTTAAAGACGTTCAATATAGTAATAATTATAAATTGGAAACTTACCACTGCAATATCACCTAAATTGCACTGTTAATTATTGTTATGAAATATTTGCAAAAATTAAGTAAACTCTACAACACCACAAAAGTTACTGCATTTGTAATGCAATTAACATTAAGGAAGCTGTGAAAAAATCAACAAGTTTCCAGACTCATCATAGACTGGGGGGAAAAAAAGACAGACGTATATCACGGCCTGCTGCAGTATAGTAAACACAGAAAACATTTTATAGGAACAATGTTGAAGATAGATATATTTGTTTTCCAAAGTTGCCGTCATTGAACAGAAACCAAGATGGAGATTTCATTGCAACTAATTAGAAATTCCTCTTTCAGGTATGTAATAAACGATCTTCGCACAAAATAATGTACGATGCACGAGCGGTATGTTTGTTTTCATGTTCTCGGAAATTTTCCTCGAACATGAAAACGTCAACATACCGCTCTTGTAACGCATATTACTATTATATATCGTATTTTATCTGTCCTGGTTAAAATTTTACTTTTTAGGAATTTCAGATTTGCAAAATATGCTTTATTCCCTGCTTGAATTCGATCTTTTATTGTGGCATTCATTTTGATTTCATTATGGATAGATTCTCAGTCAAAGCAAAAGATTCCAGTGATCAAGTAGTCAGATGTGATTCCGTTCGTTATAGTAAAAATAGTTTCTTTAAATGTTCAAGAAGTTTACTAAGCAGTAAAACAGGTGAAAGACATTCAAAAACAAAACAGAGTGAAGTAATTTTTGTTGCACTCTTGTATTGCATTTTACCTACATTATACTGCGTTTTATATTAATAAAAGGTTGTGAAACGAATTAATCTGATTTTGCATATTTTGTTTTTATGGACAAAGTCGTTTTCATATGCGAGTGTTTTGAATTAAGAGCACGTTTTCAAAACGAGTTATATTAATAATTCAAGATTTTACTGTATTGCTTTTGATATTCCTTTGTGTTGACCCACGATTTCAAGAAATGTGTTTATAAAGAAATATTATTAAAATTTATATTATCCATGTCCCTTATGCAAAACAAGAATGGAAGTTAATTTATAATTCAATTCGATTTCCGTTGAAAAATGTTATTTTTACATGTTGATTAACACTGAATGACAGTTCGCCTATATGCTGTAACGAAGCGCTTTACTATATAGTGTATTATAGTTTGAAAGATCTTATATGCGGATGTATGTGCGACCCTTCATTTCTTTTAATGAATCAGTGCGGATCCCGTGATTCAGCTGTTGCCGGTCGTCATGAGAACGGCCTGCAGGCTTGCACACTGGTGCAACTGATTAATGAGTTCATCAACTTGGTTGCCAAGCAACGTCACATTGGCAATATGACAGCAGAAGGTCCACAAGAGCTCCAAGTACTTCCTTCTTCAGAAGTGTCTGTCCACTGTAGAAATAAGGGGCATGGCGAGTAACCCAACAGTTACACACGTCACAGTAACAACACTAGATTGTTCAGAAAGTAAGTCTGATTATATGTTATACAGGGTGTAAGGGGTATGTGTCATTATTGTAACTGATGATTATTCATGTCATAAGGAAGAAAAAATGTCCTTACAATTTTTTTTGTAATTGCAATATTTAACTAATTATTAAAGTTTACAATAATACACATTTTGAAACGTTGCTGGATAGGGAGAAGGGAGTTTAGAAGTACGCAGTACAGCTCAAGCGGGGAGGAGGGAGTTTAGACGTACACAGTACAGCTCAATCGGGGAGGAGGGGTTTAGAATTATACAGCAGAGCTCAAGCGGATGCAGACATACCGGTACAAAGCAGATGCTCTGTTCCGCTTCCGTAAAGCAGTATCATTTTTAAACAAATTTCTGGTTGTGTGATTTTCGAAACGGGTTAAGAGATTCTTAGTTTCTAATAATCGTTGAGAAACTGGTACACAAGTTCGCCGATTAGGTAACCTTCATTGAGGAAAACGTTGACGGTACATCCTTTTTGCCTTACTTGAATTACGACGACATTCCCCATAAATTAATAACATATGATATTCCTAAACTGTGAATGACTTTGTAAGTTGTTTATCGAATACCGTGTACTGAACTGCCATCCGCTGGGCAGTAGAGCTATAGTCAGGGAGCTTGAACTCGGCTAACTCGTACTTACAGTATGTCTGTGCAGAGTACTACATGCTGAACGTTGCCACGTCTCTCACGCCAGAATATTAACAAATTTAAGTATCCATTTTTATTTAATTTCACGAAAACATATTAGAACACACAAATATGTATTTAAACTAATATTAACTCTTTGCTAGATATACCTACTGATGCAATTGTTTTTGTAATTTTACTAACGATATAAGCAGTGTAACACGAATAAAATAAGAGAAGAATTCTTTTTTCTGGGAAAACTATCAAGTTTTGACCCTATGTTATATAGCAGTGGCGGCTACTGCATATTTCTTAAGAGGAGGAAAGATGTTAACAGTATAAAATGATACCTTGAATGAAACATGCTACAATTTTGCCTACATGCATATATGTAAGACCAAGTAGTGTTGGGGTTGGCCTTCCCTTCTGTATAGCAATAATCTGTTCTTGTAAACTGAGTTTTCTAAATTGTCCAAAATATAATATGTTTTCACTCTCATTCATTGTTGAATATTTGCACAAATTAACAATTACAAGGAAATTTACAACCTCGCAGCACTTTTCGCGCACAATACATCACACTGTTGGAAGAGACTAGGTACTAACACGTAATCGGAACCGTTTTACGGAAATGGGAATGGGAAATAATCTATTAGGAAAGCGAGAACACTGCACCCACCCACGTGGTCTGTGTTGCCACATGTACATTGCCAAATGTATATTTTACAAGTTCAGTATCACATGCTTTTGGAGAATGTCAGTTCTTGTAAAGTCACAATACCATTATTGTTCAAAGCTGCCGGTGGCCGATTAATTTTTTTATGTTGAAAATAATGTAGTTTGGAGTACTTTCAATTTCAAATATATTTGTACAAAACTGAAACTTGGCTGTTGCCCTGTCTAGTAGACAATGAATGGAAGTGAATTTCAGGGGCCAAAAAGATCCGCGATAATATTGTAGAACTACTTCCTCTTTGTTTTATATAAACCCAACTTCAACTTTCAGATATCCTCGAAAGTTTCAAACCATGTATAGTAACCTATACAAAGTGCTATGAATAATATATTTTGATTTATAATTTTAAAAAAAGTTTATATGGTGTCTTTCATAGCTTTGCGTTAAAACTGTTTCTATTATGTCTCCTTCTAGATGTGTTCTAGTCTGGTTGAATGCAGCATCGTTAGATGGCAGCGGTAGCGAGCTTACTGCACGACCAGTCGGTTTCTATATTTCCCTCCCATGCGCTGATTCAGAGGAGGATCTCCTCTCTCTCCGTTCATTTACTTGCTTTAAAACTCTGCTTCTGTCTCTCGCCGCTAGTGCGCTGTTGTCTATGTGTATTAACTGCAGTAAAGGAGAAAAGGATTGGCTTTCCTCCACACAAACAATCTCGCATCTTTCTCACAGTTTTCTAGCAGCACATGATTGCGCGTCGTTTAAAATTTGATCAACTGAGGTTTTCTTATAGCTGTGAACTTAAAAATAATCGAATCTTCCTCGAATTTCAAGGCATATATTTCATTTGGTATTTACTTTCAAAAGAAGAAAAATGTGAGGAGGACGTTCCTCCCTTCTCTCCCCCGAGGAACCGCCACTGTTATATAGATATTTTTTGATCCTGTAGACCGTCCCCGACGACTGTGAAAAGGACGGCACTTATACTCCCTACACTCTGTATGTAAGAATATTTTATGTACCTACATATCCATACGAGGACACTTATAAAGCAATGATGCTAGAGTAGGTTGCTGGTAGTTAGAAATGGGTAAGTACGTTGGAGAATAGGTTCAACAGTGAAGTGTGTGAAGATATTCGATTTTTGTGGGCAAATGTCCATGCACAGAAATTTGGTGAGATATATGATCCAGATATTATGAGTGTAGCATGTCAAAATGATATCATAAATATATTAGTTTTTGAGGTACAGACAGAATGGTTAACTATTATTTTCTTAGTGCCGGTGATGATGTTTAGAAACAGTGACATCATTTCACAACTTGAGATTTCCGTGTACTAAGTGAACCAATGTGACAAGAATCTCCATGTATTATATTTTTTCATTGTTAAGTCACTTATTGGTACTCTTAATATTAGACTTCTGTATTCTCTTGAAAACGGCCGACCGAACTCGCCGATCAGTCCTCGGTTGTGAAGAAGAAACCAGAAAATTAATACGTTCGAGGACATGCAGGCGAATTTATAACCGGTCGGTTGAAACGTTTACTCGATCGGTAGCGAGCGCTCGAGGTTGTTGCACTACAATTACTTCACTTTTTAATGTCTGATATCCAAAACAGCTTACCTAAGAAGGCTACAATTTTGTTTTCATTTCAGATAGCACGAAAGTTAGGGAGTATCTGAACATTTAAACAAGGAAACTTAATTTTTAAATAACATAATTTTTTAAATGAAATAATGCTTTATATTATGAATAATGTTATTCAGCATCCATCTTGTCGAACTCATTATATCAGTAACAAAAATGTTTAATGTAGCTTACTAAATATGTGATTGCATAAAAAGAACAAAGATTTTGCGATGCGTCTCAAATTTCCTCAAAATAAACATAATCTACTTCAGTCACAGTATTTAATAAAAATAAACCAAATTTATATGCGCACTTTGCTTTGCTTAACATGTTTACAATAATGTAGATTAAGAGATTCATGATAACAGACAGGGTTTGGAATTGAACGGGTTACATCAGCTACTTGTATATGCGGATGACGTGAATATGTTAGGAGAAAATCCACAAACGATTAGGGAAAACACAGAAATTTTACTTGAAGCAAGTAAAGCGACTGGTTTGGAAGTAAATCCCGAAAACACAAAGTATATGATTATGTCTCGTGACCAGAATATTGTACGAAATGGAAAAACAAAAAATTGGAGATTTATCCTTCGAAGAGGTGGAAAAATTCAAATATCTTGGAGCAACAGTAACAAATATAAATGACACGCGGGAGGAAATTAAACGCAGAATAAATATGGGAAATGCCTATTATTATTCGGTTGAGAAGCTATTGTCATCTGGCCTCCTGTCAAAAAATCTGAAAGTTAAAATTTATAAAACAGTTATATTACCGGTTGTTCTGTGTGGTTGTGAAACTTAGACTCTCACTTTGAGAGAGGAACAGAGATTAAAGGTGTTTGAGAACAAGATTTTTATGAAAATATTTGGGCCTAAGAGGAATGGAGTTACAGGAGAATAGAGAAAGTTACACAACGCAGAACTTCACGCATTGTATTCTTCACCTGACATAATTAGGAACATAAAATCCAGACGTTTGAGATGGGCAGGACATGTAGCACGTATGGGCGAATCCAGAAATGCATATAGAGTGTTAGTTGGGAGAAGGGAGTGAAAAATATCTTTGGAGAGGCCGATACGTAGATGGGAGGATAATATAAAAATGGATTTGAGGGAGGTGGGATATGATGATAGAGACTGGATTAATCTTACACAGGATAGGGACCGATGGCGGGCTTATGTGAGGGCGGCAATGAACCTGCGGGTTCCTTAAAAGACATTTGTAAGTAAGTAAGTAAGTAGATTAAGTGATGCTTAATCGCAGTCAAAGATTGACTTAGAGCTACTTATTGTAAGGTGCATACAGATTCTATTATTTCACATTCAACTACCTTACCACGGAACGTCAAGGATGGAGCAAACACAATTTAATTCCAACCACCGTAACACCATCTAGATCATATACTTGTGTCACAATAATTTTGCTCAACCAGTAGTGAAAGAAGCTTCCGTTTAAGGCAAAACTCACCCTCCTGATATAGCGATACGAAAAATTCTAACCAATAAAAAACAAGTGAGACACGTTTAAAAAAAAAAAGCCAAAGGTAAGGCAAATCCAGGACATAAAATTCGTTGGTTCGAATGAGCTTCAGTTTGAGAATATCCGTTGAGAAAATAAAGAAATGTTGAAGAATAGGCCTACATCTTGTGGTTGTAAAAAAAAAATAAGAAAGAGGATGCCCCTTTCCTCTCTTAACGATTTCAGATGGGTAGAGGTAAGAGAAAAGACCAGACCACCCACGTCGACGAGGAAAGATGATGGCTGATGAGGGGGAGGGAAAGAAACACTTGAGAAAAAGATTTCTATAGTGCATGGGCCAAGATAGGTCTCTGATACCTGCCAGTTCAAACTGTCGAGAGATGCAACCGAAGCGTCCCCTTTAAATTTAATAATGGTTTGGCACTTTACTTAGTCATAGCTAATAATGGGACTAATATTACTAATAGTGTTTGCAATGCCTATAAAGGGCTAGGATTTATTTTTCATACCTCCAAATACTTAAATATAGTGTACTTTAACAATTTTTTTTATGTATGAGTTAAGTCAAAGTTAGAATATTGTTGGATGATTTGGAATCTTTAAGCTGCGGTTTGTTTATGGCATCATTGACGGGCGCACATCGCTGGCGATTGTCGCCTGGATTAGCTAGCAGTTAAAATGAATGCGCGCGGTTTCTTTACAGCGATAATCGCCAACGTATAATCTTTTCGCTGTAAGAAAAATCCTAATGTAAACAATAGCACGTGATTGAAGTGAGGCTTCATTGGCCACTGTTTGGCGCCATAGATTCTCAGTACGTGTTCCCGCCTACTGCTGTACATTCTGTTTCATGTTAAACATTTCCCGTTACTCATCAAGTAGGCCTAACCTCACTACTACGCATTCTTTTGCTGAGGAAACATTTACTTTATAATTACTACAATTAAATTATTTTCAAGTCTTATGTCTTCACAATGGACAGTTGAGGATACAGAAGCCATACTTCGGTACTACGTGCTTACGTCAGCATCTACGAGCTCAAGTGACGCCAGCTTGTTACAAGAACAGACTACCTCGGTATTACTGTTGGTATTCATCCGCGTTCATAGTACATAACAAAATATAAAAGTAGCTTTTCTTTTACACAGCGTTTTACACATGAGTGAAGTTAAACGTTTCATCGTATTTAACAACTAGAATTCAATTTTTTATTTCCAAATAATACAAGATTATGGTTTCCAAATACGAACTATATTTTCCTGCGTCATGTAAGTGTTTCGACTGGGAGCCAATCACGGGTATGACAGCAACGTGCTTATGTTTACATTAGGATTTTTCTTACAGCGAAAACAGTATAGATCGTTGGACGCGACGCAGATTGCTGGAGGTTGCTTCTGAAGCAAATTCTGGACGCACATCGCCGCATACAAGTTCAATTCTTTTTTTATTTCAGTAGGTTATTTTACGACGCTTTATCAACAGCTTAGGTTATTTAGCGTCTGAATGAGATGAAGGTGATAATGCCAGTGAAATGAGTCCGGGGTCCAACACCGAAAGTTACCCAGCATTTGCTCATATTGGGTTGAGGGAAAACCCCGGAAAATACCTCAACCAGGTAACTTACCCCGACCGGGAATCGAACCCGGGCCACCTGGTTTCGCGGCCTGACGCACTAACCGTTACTCCACAGGTGTGGATTACATGTTCCATAATCGATATTTAGAGAAGACCATGTAGAAATACTGAATCGAATTATGGCAGCAAAACAAATGCGAATTCATAGCGTTATACACTGATAAAGAAACCATTTCCTGACGCTGGCGATGTGCGTCTAGCGAGGATTGCCATAAACAAATCGTAGCTTAATGACAATTCAACAAATCTATTAGCTTGAACAAGTTCAAAATAAATTTCTAAAATGTTTAAATTTTAAAAATTAATTATTATCCACAGTATGAAATAAAAGCATTAATGATGCAATTTTTAAAAATATTTCTGCTTTATGAAATTGCAATGCTTTACTGTTTTTATATCAATTAATAAATAAGAAACTAGATATCAGTATACGTGATAAAATATCTTATTATGTCCCAAAACAGTACTCTTTACAAATCTCATACTTTTTATTCTAAGAGTAAAAAACAAATTTATTCATATTACTGTTTTTCCTATTTATAGAATTCTTTGTACGCAATAGGCTGCATAACTTAAGAGAAATATATAGACTATAATTATTTTATAAGAGATTTAAAATTTCAAAAACTCCCGTGATAATTTTTTTAATAATATAGCTTATATTACATATATTATATAATTTTACTGGGTAAGAAGAAACTGTCTACTGAAGGACGCACTGGAAGGAATGGTGAGCGGAAGAAAAGTTTGGGGTAAAAGAAGATATCAGATGATAGACATAATTAAGATACAAGGGTAAACCTCTGCGGTGGCTGAGTGTCACGCAGGCTGCCCGAGTTTGAGTCCCGGTAAGGTCTAGAAATTTTTCATTGAAAAATCCATAGTCACACTTATGGCGGACAAGGTAGCAGTTGGGGGGTTTTTCTCGGGGTTCTCCCATTTTTTCCCCATATTAGATATCTACAGCTTTCCATCAACATTTATCTATTTCGTCGTCATTCCATACCATTCCCTGATCGGCGGCTGGCGACACACGGAGATGGCTGGTCTATGGACGAGAGAGGTTGCCTGTTCGAAACCTGGGTACGCAGCGAACCTTAGTGTAGTCAGCCGGTGTGGGTTTGGGAATGCGCCTCTTGTACGGAGGAGGGATCCGAAGGCTTGCACTGTAACCTGAGGTTTATTGTGCTTACCACTCCTATTCTGTGAATGATTGGGTAGCCAAACGGCCGCGCTCTTGTACAAGTACAGCACGTTTCACCGTGAACTTAATTCGGGCTTTTGTATGGATGATGACTAGACAGTGAATGCGGGATGACTTATCGTTGAATGTAAGTGCACATTTACTACAGTATATGTTACACTTTTTTCATTCAGACCATTGGCTCAACAGGTTTTAAACGTAAACAGACGACATCAACATGTTACTGTATCTCCGTACAGTCAGAAAGAAAAGAAAAATAACGTACTGTAGTACATGCCTTGCAAGGTTCAGTCCTCGTCATCATTGATGCAATTACCAGCGTTGCGGTAAACGACGATATATTCTCGTAAGTTGTCGAAGCTGAATCGTCTTCTCCTATCGCTTAAACAGTTTTTGTATCGAGAGAATTTCTGAATAAAACCTCTAAAATGGGGATCACTCAATTTCTTTAGAGGAATATTTGTACTGAGCATCATGTTGCACGTATCGTTAGACCCGCACAACTAAATGATGATGATGATGATGGTGATGATGATGATGATGATGATGATGTAGATGGTTCCTCAGATTTCATTTCAACGCATTTCCTGTGCGATGTACTGTTGCAATGTTTCTCTATAACCTGAATTGTTCTGTTTTTTATATCAATTTTACATACATTACACACGATATTGTCTTCGTTAATACATAAAATGTCACTCTCATACTTCTTAATTGCATTTCGTATCTCTGAGCGAATTTAACGTTTTGCCATTATGAATGGATCAGCACAACATATTCAACGCGTACTAAATACTTGAGCAGGATAACACAACTGCACACATTGCGTTGCAATGTTACTATGAGCGGATCGGAGTTCATTCGTTTTGTACACTGTTTTACTGGCCAGGTACACAAAAGACGGACGGCGCGGCACGTGCCATATACTCTGATGCGAAACAACTTCACTTTTCCTTAAGTCATCCCGCATCCACTGTCCAATGATGACGATATGTGAGTTAATGAAGGCGAAATGAGTCCGAGGTCCAACGCCGAAAGTTACCCTGCAATTCTGCTTCAATTGCTTGAGGGAAAACACTGGAAAAACTCCAACCAGGGAACTTATCCCAACCAGGATTTGAACCCAGGCCTGCTCGTTTCACGGTCAGACGCGCTAACCGTTACTCCATAGAGGTGAACTAGCTTTAGGGTTAATGCAATATCGTAAAAGTTCGCAGTGTTGGCAATAGTGCCCCCTTCCCGTAAATTCCATTCTAAGATAGCCTACATGGGTCATATTCGGAGAGTAAGAGGAAGGCGGAAAATAGGCAGAAGGACACAAAAATTGATCCCATGGTATGACAAATGTCTCAATTCCAGTGGGGAATATGTTGAGAAATAGCGCAACAATTGCTGTAGGCCTGTCTGTTCCAATAAATCTTTCCATGCAATTGTGTTTTTTTTTCTGTAAACGGCCCCAGGGAAAATTACTTTTTGGGCGACCTCATAATTGCGGTCGAGTGGCCAAAATTTGTATAAGCACTTATTTTGACGTTATTAACATGGTGGAAGAAAAAAAAAACTTTTTTTATCTACCCCCATCAGAATATTTGCTTGTTAGCTGCCAGTCACTAGCGTCTATGACTCTTACTGCCCTTATTTGCTCCAGTTTCTAGGTCCTGCCTTAGATGGGAACCTTAATCGTGTCATAATGAGGTTATTTTTCAAACTTCGCACGCTGAATGGCCTTAATTTCAATAATGTATCCTTAACATGAACATAATAGGTCCGGGGTTCGATCCCAGGTGGTGACAGGATTTTTTCTCGTTGCCAAACTTCCAGAACGGTCCCGAGGTTCACTCAGCCTCCCATAAAATTGAGTACCGGGTCTTTCCCGGGGCTAAAAGGCGGTCAGAGCGTGGTGCCGACCACACCACCTCATTCTAGTGCCGAGGTCATGGAAAGCATGGGGCTCTACCTCCATGCCCCCCAAGTGCCTTCATGGCATGTTACGGGGATACCTTTACCTTTACCTTTTTAACATGAACATAATAAATTACAATGATATTGAAGTCATAGGGTCAATTTCTAAAACACGGACGAAATCGTGATTCCAAACTTCGGCCTTTAAACTGCGATCGAGGTCTGAATCTTCATGCGATTTCTAAAACGAAGTCGATATGTGGCTTGAGAAGAAACCGAATCTTAGAATCGATTTTTATTCCTGATAAACAGTCGATATTAGTAAGAAATTAATATCGGGATTAATATTTTTATTCAATTGCATAAGTCACATTCTTTTGTTCTCAGCTACGTTATTGTTATATTTACTAATTTACGTATATATGCATTTAAAATACTAGCATTACTTAGTATTTAATAGGAAACGGATTTTTAGATACTAGAAAGATATTCACCTAATCATTAGCACAAGTTGAGCGTTTATGTTGTAATTTATCATTTGTTCATAACTACTACCAACATTAACTAGCTACTTGAAAACCGGTTCCAAGGAATTAATAACCTAAATATAATCTGGATTAAAATTTCAATTGAAACTAAAATGTATGGTTCTATTTTCACATATAATAGGCTCCAGTAGCATGTAAGTTAAAATAAGAAGACAAAATCAAGTTTGCTTCATATCTTGTAGGTCCAGATCATTTTCGAGTATTAAATAGAATGTCCAAAACTACTGTAAAGACAAAAAATTATGTTATAGGCCTATCATCCTATTGTCATGAAGATATATTTAATATAAAATATTATATCTTATTTCCCTCAAAGCAACAAGAAGGAGTAAAAAATGGTCAACCTGTCGCCTCTTGCATTTCGTTGCAGATTATTATTTAGCATTCTTGCTAAATTTTGCTTTGATTCCTTCGAAAATCGAAATATCCGCCTGAAATTATCGTCGTTATGTAGTGTCTCTCGTCACTCTAATCTGGGAATTTAATACTTGTAGACACAAATTTTCCTTTTATAATGATCCAGCTGATCTACTACTTCCATCTCGTATACATGAAGCCATGGTTTTAAACCTACCCCACTCGTTGTCTTTGCTTCAGACCATGGTTTCGAGCCATGGCTCAGAAAAATGAAGAAAGACCTCGTTTTATAAATCCAAACGCGGTTTAAAGCCATGGTCGTGGTCTAGACCTCGTTTTAGAAATCGACCCATAGACTTCAACGATGGAACTAATAATGTTGATAAGAACAATAAAGATGGAATAAATTATCCCGAAACGTGTTAGTACATAAAAAGAACAAAACTGTATAGACGGTCAGTATATAGTAATAAAAAATAATAAAGTATAATGAATGTTAAATCTATTATGTAGACATATGTCTTACAAATGCGCGATTAGATAAACTTCACATCATAATATTTCTTCATTTCATGTTTATTTTATTTTTCTTATGAATATAAAAAATGGGAATATCCAATTGAATGATTAAAACAACTTTGTTGGAATCTTATACTGCATGCTTGTCAGGTGCCTGATACGATAAGCCAGTCTCTATAGCATCCACACAAGATGGTAGGAAGCGCTTCAAGCTCTCGGAAAACCAACTGTACTAGTATAGCCATTGGGCTACTCAAGCGATTTTCAATATTTTTCACACCATCTTTTGAGGACCTTGTAGATGAATCCTCTAGATTCAAAATCCTCTAAAGACCATTTTGTTCGTAATCGAGTTACGCCCACATATTGCTTGCTGTCCACACCTATGGAGTAACGGTTGGCGCGCATCTGGCCGCGAAACCAGGTGGCCCGGGTTCGATTCCCGGTCGGGGCAAGTTATCTGATTGAGGTTTTTCCGGGTTTTCCCCTCAACCCAATATGAGCAAATGCTGGGTAACTTTCGTTGTTGGATCCCGGACTCATTTCACCGGCAGTATCACCTTCATCTCATTCAGACGCTAAATAACCTAAGATGTTGATAAGGCGTTGTAAAATAACCTATTAAAATAAAAAAACTATTGCTTGCTAAGAATGAATTCGAATGATTTATACAGTTTGAATTAAAAAAAAATACTAAATTTGAAGGAAAAGGTTTGTTAAAAGTCAATGTTAGGTTGAAAATTCCCTCTACAGTAGAACCCCGATTATCCGACACCCTATTAACCGATCGGTGGATTATCGGACTGTCTCTCTCTTTCACTCTCTCTCTCTCACTCTCTCTTTTTTTCGCTGCAGAACAAAATATGGAGTCCTATAGAGTTACTTGTTGGGGAGGGGGGGGTGTTTTTCCCAACTTATAAATTAGTCATTATCTGCTTTCAATGTAATGACCCCAAGAACTTCTACACAATTGTAAAATCCGTGTACCATTCAGTCCTTGTCCTACTGTTGAAATGACCGTACTGTATAATTTATGTTATGAAAAAAGCGAAAATAATTTAGAGGTTGCGAAAGCAGAAACTTTATTCCATGTCGAATCAGAATATGAGATTGGCGTTACAGCTGTCGCGCGATTTAATAAAAAAGAACGAGAATAAAGTGCATAAAGTACGAGTATTAATATAAATCTACAACACGAGACCTCTATTCCTATGAATAAATCGCAATACAGCGACCGCCAGTAGGGAAAGTTATCCCCACCCACATGAAATGTGCATTCGACACAACACTCACCTATCACGTACAGTGTCTGTTGAGCTAGTAGGGGAAAAGTGGAAGGGGTGGTGGGCGGAGCTTCTACGTTCGCTATATTGCGATTTGCCCATTCCTATATACTCTTATTCAGACAGTAGACAACCATCACAAGGAGTTCCCTTGACCCTTAAAACCGGACTTAAATTAGTTAACTTCTGATCTTCTAACTAGCATGATAAACACAAGACCATGGAGAAAATTAGACCTATATATTATGCACTTAATTTATGAAAATCTTTTATGGTATCGGTATGGATTATCCGATTTTTTCGGTTAACCGTTCAATTCACCCCTTTCATTACCACGGATCATAGAGGTTCTACTGTATTTGCTACTAGTTACTGTTAAAATCCTTCGGGAAAATTTCAGTATACGGATTACTCACTGACAAGAAATCTGTAGCAGAGATCATCGACCCTACAATACTGTATGCTTTGAACAGTCGAAAGCACAACCTATGGATGTTGATAAAGAGAAAAAAGAAATATACGAGTCAACAGTGCCTTACTTCCGTAACAAATACAACGTCCAGAGTATCACAGTGACAGGTCTGCTGTTGAGGTCCCGAGAATCTCTAAATTTTTTGTGACGTGGAAAGGGAAATATAAACTAGGTAAAGATATTCAAGACGAAATTGTCCAAAACATAATTAAATACTCCGTTACTATCTTATAAAATCACCTATATGGTAAACACTCCACATAATTATTTAATTATATATTTGTGATAGAAAATCTGTATTTTTATCTTAAATTTTTATCTATATAAGTTTTTCATGTGCCCATTCATGTACAACCGTTATTGTAAATTGTATGTTATTCTGTGTCCACAGGCAAGCCTTGAAAGATTAGAATAATAATATTAATAATAACCCTTAACTTGGCAAAGCTTCATTTCTCACACTAGTTTATTAAACCTTGTCGGACCGTAAAGAAAACAACTATCGCAATGTCCGAATTTTTATATGTTGTACAATATTGTAGTATTATGAAATTTTAATTTTCATACCATTTTTTTTCTATTACCATTAAAACTAATGGCTTGCTGCTGCAAACTAAGTTCGTTAGACGTTCAAATAAAAATTGTTCAGATTTATTTTCAATGAAGAATACCTGTCTTTTTGATAGTTATTTGCTTCCATAATAATGAAACATACTCCCTCTGAATGGATTTTTTTAGGCCAAATACTTTTTCTTGAACCTATCCAACTTCAGTTTTTGAGTTTCAACGCGAAAACGCAAGTATCAATGTCAGGACGATAGCAGTAGCTATTTCAGGTCATTGTGGATTGTAGGCAAAAGTTAAAAAATTGTCAGGTTTGCTAAGCTTTCGAACAATAGCATTTTCGTATAGCTGCTGCATGTAGAACTTGAAATGTAGAGCGTAAAATCATTTTATCCTATTAAGAGGTCTTGCTGAAATGATCTGGAGACTACAAAATTTTCTAGGCCTCTTATTTTATCAGTAAGTAATACCTTTTCATCTTTCCTTAAGAACTGTAATTTTTGCGCTCTCTCGAGCCAATACTGAAGACAATGACACATATCAATATCTACACTACACCGCCATTAAGTATATGAAAAAGACCCAACCCCACTGGGTTAATAAGTATAAAAATATTTGATTTTTAATAACAATATTATTATCTTACTTAAGTTTTGTAGTTATATATAGCAGCCACTCAGTGAATTATAGAAATGAAGATCTAAATTAAGATATTCTCTACATTTACTTACATAAGCTCAAAACGTTTCACTTTCATGTCATCAATATAGCATCAATATTATGTACAATTAATGAAAAGTAGACGCATCATGATATTAACTATAATAATATTTAATTTCTAATGGTAATAATGTCATCAAACCACCTCAGGTTTCGTAGATTTGAATATCCAATACACAGCTGTACTCAGAAAATTATACACTGCAGAATCAGTTTTTAATAACAAATTGAATTGAGCTCTAAATATGTCGGCAATCCTGCAGGTCATGGCCTTCGTGTAATAGCCTATTGTTTATTGTAGTGTGTGTTTTGTTGTGAAATTCAATCGAGTCGGCCGTGATTCAATAAAATTGGTTCTCAAAACTGACAACAGATGGATTTTGGAAAATAGGAAAATTATATAGGAAAATTGACATTTCACTGAAAACTACTATTTTTCCGAAAAACGTTGGATGCCAGGCATGAAAATGAGGGGTCACTCATTAAAATCCGTTCAGCCTTTTTCCCGTAATTTCCATTACCAGTTCAAATTATATATATAGATATAGCATACTAGTGGCTTGTGCAGCAAATGCTGCAAACTAAGTCCGTAAGAAGATCAAATAAAAATTGTTCAGATTTATTTTCAATGAGAATATCAGACGTTTTGAAAGTTATTTGCTTCCATAATAGTGAAACGTACTCCCTCTGAATGTTTTTTTATGCCAAATACTTTTCCTTGAACCTGTCCGTCTTCAGTTCTTGAGTTTCAATTCGAAATTGCAAGTAACAATGTAAACGATCAGCGAGTTTTTCATGTGGGAGTAATGCAGTAGCTATTTCAAGTCATTGCGGATTGTAGGTGAAAGTTAAGAAAATGTAAGGTTTGTCATGCTTTGAACAAAAGACTTAGCATCTTGGTATAGCTACTGCATGTTTCGTGAACTACCCTGAAATGTAGAGGGCAGAATAACTTTTTCCCACTAAGAGATCTTGCTGAGGTGATCAAGAGACTACAAAATCTTGTAGGCCTCTTATTTTATCAGTAAGTATTACCTTTTGGTCTTTTCTTAGGAATTGTAATTTTTGCGCTTCCTCCAGACAATACTGATCTACCAAATACTGCTGGATTAATTTGTGTAACAATGAATGTTATCCCGTATATTTTCAGTAATATAGGCTGTTGTGAGGAATTTATTGCTGAGATGCGGAAAATGAGGCGAATGATATGTCAGAGTTGTAGAATCTTATATGTGCCCTAAATAAAATTGTCCATCGTAAATCGTTAGCAGTTTCAGTGTTTTATTCGTTGCTGGTTGCGGGAAATAAACTTACTCATCACGGTAGCAAGAAGTGAAATGGCATGCTATTTTCCCTACAACAAAATATTCTTGGCAGCGATCACAAATCTAATCGATTAAACCAAAGAAGTATGAAATTAATTTTGATGTAGTTTAAAGACGCAGCTAAAATAGGAAGCATGACTCAATTACTACCAAGGAAAGTTAGAGAATCAGACATGTAGGTAAATATCTATCGTATATTGCCATTAAATATATTGAAAAGACCCACACCACTTGATTAATAATTATAAAAGTATTTCTTTTTTAATAACAATATTGTTACCTTACGTAAGTTTTATAATTTTCAGTAACATATATATATAGCCGTTACTCAGTAAAAGATAGAAGTGAAAATCTAATATAAAATATTCTTTATCTGCGTATACTTATATAAAACCCCAAAAGTTTCACTTTCATATCATCAATATAGCATTATATGTTGCATTAACTATAATAATATTTCATTTTAATGGTAAGAATGTAATCAAACATTCTTAAGTTTTGTATCCAATATACAGCTGTATTCGGAAAACTACAGACCAGACCTGTAAATTGTTTTTTATACGTTACCAAAAAATTACACAAATGAAGCTCGACATATTGGCATTATGATGTGTAATAATCTGAGCCATCTGAATTCTATGTCAGCAATCCTATAGGTCATGGATTTCGTGTAATAGTTTATTGTTTATTGTAGTGTGTGTTTTGTTTTATTCTGAAATGCAATTAATTAGTTCTCAAAACTGACGAAAGATGGATTTTGAAAAATAGGAAAATGATGTAGGAAAATTGACATTTCACTGAAAACTACTATTTTTCTGAAAAACTTTGGGTTGCAAGCTTCAAAATAAGGGATCATTTTTTAAAATTCGTTGAGCCGTTTTTCCGTAATTTCCAACCAGTTCAAATTATAAAATAGATAGCCTATTAACCTGTTACTTAAACTTAAGGGTTTAAATACTAAAAAGAGCAGATTTGTCTGCGTTTGTAGAATGCGCATCATCATGCTTACGAAAAGGCACTTTTCAGTGCCAATAATTTATTTTGTGTGCACAAGGTTGGAATTTTGAAATTAGAGGGAAAAGAAGGAATCCGTGTTCTGAAATTTATCCAATCCTTCAATTGTGAAAGTGGATGTGGGGGATTTTGAATCTAGCATTCAGTTCACATAATAAGCCATTTTTTTTATTCGCTCTTTCTTTCCAAACATCTTACTTTATACGAAAATTGAGTAAAATCCTCAATATTACGGGTTTTTTAAGGTTTCCTTGTTAGAATTAGGCTACATAATTATTTTCATGACTTGAAATTATATGAAGTGAAGTGAGCAATAGTGGGAATGGGAGAGTGAAGATTTGTCCTTCAGTTTTCCCCGGCACGAATAATGCTCCACAGACGAGGATAATCCGAGTTTTCTGAATAACTGTACGCTACCGAACTGCGAAGGTGGGATTTTATTTGCTTGAAGCAATAGCTTAGTACACCAGCAAGCGATCAGTGCTTAAATTTTGTTCACTGCATTCCCATCCTACTTCTCCTCCACCTGTACCGTATAAAATCAGAAGTGGCTGGCAGAAGGCAAAGACTAACTAAATGGTCTAGGGATTAAAGTTCAAGACTTGACGGTTGACAGGTTAGGGTAGTGGAGGGGGTGGTGGTCGAGAATTTAAATCGACTCTAATATGGACGTCCCTTCATACGATGTTCTCTGTCCTTCCTTTCTCTACGGTCTTCACGATAAAAAAAAGTGCCTTGTAATTTTGAAACCCCAATACTAGAATGAAACAAGAAATGGATGGGATGCAAAAGAGTAATTCCTACTTGAATAGCTTTTGAACGGTCGTGTATAGATGAGAAGGGGGTAGCTGAGATTTACGACCCTGGGGTCACCGTGCTTGTAACATGGTCTGATCCCAGTACAAAGGGATAGTCACTCCACATGCATATCTGATTATATGAGACACAGGCAAGTTCTTCATTCAATTAGTCTGTTGTTCAGATCGGACAAAAGAATTTCTTGCCTATTATTGTTGTTATAGATATCTCTACAAAGATTCTTTTGTGATCACGAAATCATCGTGACAGAACAATCTTGGAAACAATATAGGATTAAGTACTTGAAATGAGAATGGATTTTTATAGCTAAGAGCAAGATGGGAATTAATATAACATTCGAATACTAATGAAGCAAAAAATCATCAGTACCAACATCATCAACGTGTGTGTGTGACTTATCTCTAGGATTACTTTTATGGAATAAGTCCATGAGAATTTCTCAATTACGGGTAATTGATAAATTTGATTCTGTTGAATATTTCACAGAGACAGTAAGATTTTATCCACACATTCTCCAATCCAATTTTTATGTTTCCATTTCGTACAATATTCTGGTCACGATACATAATCATATACTTTGTATTTTCGGGATTTACTTCCAAACTTATCGCTTTACTTGCTTCAGGTAAAATTACCGTGTTTTCCCTAATCGTTTGTGAATTTTTTCCTAACGCATTCACGTCATCCGCATAGACAAGAAGCTGATGTAACCCGTTCAATTCCAAACCCTCTCTGTTATCCTGAACTTTCCTAATGGCATATTCTAGAGCGAAGTTAAAAAGTAAATATGATAGTGCATCTCCTTGCTTTAGCTCACAGTGATTTGGAAAAGCATCAGATAGAAACTGGTCTATACGAACTCTGCTGTAAGTTTCACTAAGACACATTTTAATTAATCGAACTAGTTTTTTGGGAATACCAAATTCAATAAAAATATTATATAAAACTTCTGTCTTAACCTAAACCCCTAAACTTAAAGAAATAAAATGAACAACAGTTCTTTAGAGGAGTTTTCTTGAAATATGAACCATTACTTGTCCAAAGGATCAGTCTGTGTATCGTCATTCTCATTGCAAAGGATAATACACCACCTGCCCATTATGCCAACGCAGTACGCGAATACCTTAATTGTTGATGGGGTCAACGTCTTAATTCTTAATGAAGCTCTTCCTAGGCGTTGGGTTGGTCGTGGTTCTCCTGTGCTGCTGGCACCACTTGCATGGCCACCACGAAGCCCAGACCTCGCCACATGTGATAATTCCCTATGTGGGGGTTCATAAAGGGTATCGTTTCACAGAACCGTTACAATACCACTGACGAACTGAAAGATTCTGTGAGACAAGCTTTCACTCACGTTACACCAGCAATGCTCTCAAAAATGAAGCACAGAACCTGGCGGCGTATTATCCTTTGCCAAGAGAATGACGGTACACAGGCTGATCCTTTGGACAAGTAATGGTTCATATCTCAAGAAAACTCCTCTAAAGAACTGTTGTTCATTTTATTTCTTTAAGTTTAGGGGTTTATGTTGGTTATTATAGGAGGTAACGGGACTTTGTGGCCTCCCTGTATATTATGATCGATGTACACCGAACTTGCATTCAAAATAACCAAACGCAGACCTCTAGTTATCAGGAACACAAATATTATCATTATCTACATTATTACTACAATAATAAATTATCATTATCGTAATCAATTTTCATCGTTACCATCACTGTTATTAATATAACCATCATTACCATTCACATGATCATAATAGCCATCCTTCCTGTAGATACTTGATAGAGAGGTCGAGAGTTCCAATCCAATTAACCCTATAGTTTCTTAGTATTTTCCAGACTTTAGACAACCTGTCTGTCATTTGTACAATCTCGAGGTGACCTCTTGTTCGACCTCGTCTATTGTGACCACACAATAGCTGCCAAATGGCTCACAGCTTTGTTGCGTGGGTTCATCACACGTCGCATTGGACGGACTTTAAACTGTGTCGCCTGCACCGCGATACAGGAGGTATTCCGTGCAACAGGGCCATATGACACAACCAACAAACTTTTAGAGAAGTTATCAAGATACCTATAAGTGACGTCTGCTTATTTACTTATTTATTTCTTTTAGCAAGTCTGACCTTATCGTGATAAAGACACTTTATTTCCTTATCGCTGCGAATATACTTCACTATTATTATTATTATTATTATTATTATTATTATTATTATTATTATTATTATTATTATTATTATTATTATTAAACTAAACTGCTGAACCATTTATACCCGAACCCACACTTTCTGAAATCAAAATTGCCATAGAAAATCTGAAAAATTATAAGTTTCCAGGTATCGATCAAATTCCAGCAGAATTAATACAAGAGGGTGGAAGCGCATTATCTAACGAAATTTTTAACCTTGCACTTGCTATTTGGGAAAAGGAAATTGTACCAGAACAATGGAAGGACTCCATAATCGTACCTATCTTTAAGAAGGGGGACAAGACTAACTGTAGTAACTTTCGAGGAATATCACTTTAGTTGACGTCGTACAAAATTTTGTCCAATATTCTTTTGAGAAGATAAACTTCATATTTATGTAGATGAAATTATTGGGGATCATCACTATGGTTTTAGGTACAATAGATCAACTATTGATAAGATATTTTGTATTCGACAGATAATGGAGAAAAATGGGAGTATAAGGATACAGTGCATCAGTTATTCATAGATTTCAAAAAGGCATATGACTCGGTTAAGAGAGAAATTTTATATGATATTCTTATTGAATTTGGTATTCCTAAGAAACTAATTCGATTAATTAAAATGTGTCTCAGTGAAACATACAGCAGAGTCCGTATAGGTCAATTTCTGTCAGATGTGTTTCCAATTCACTGTGAGCTAAAGCAAGGAGATGCACTATCACCTTTACTTTTTAACTTTGCTCTAGAATATGCCATTAGGAAAGTCCAGGATAACAGAGAGGGTTTGGAATTGAACGGGTTACATCAGCTTCTTGTCTATGCGGATGACGTGAATATGTTAGGAGAAAATCCACAAACGATTAGGGAAAACAAGGAAATTTTACTTGAAGCAAGTAAAGAGATAGGTTTGGAAGTAAATCCCGAAAACACAAAGTATATGATTATGTGTCGTGACCAGAATATTGTACGAAATGGAAATATAAAAATTGGAAATTTATCTTTTGAAGAGGTGGAAAAATTAAAATACCTGGGAGCAACAGTAACAAATATAAATGATACCCGGGAGGAAATTAAACACAGAATAAATATGGGATATGCCTATTATTATTCGGTTGAGAAGCTTTTATCATCCAGTCTGCTGTCAAAAAATCTGAAAGTTAGAATTTATAAAACAGTTATATTACCGGTTGTTCTTTATAGTTGTGAAACTTGGACTCTCACTTTGAGAGAGGAACATAGGTTAAGGGTGTTTGAGAATAAGGTTCTTAGGAAAATACTTGGGGCTAAGAGGGATGAAGTTATAGGAGAATGGAGAAAGTTACACAACATAGAACTGCACACATTGTATTCATCACCTGACATAATTAGGAACATTAAATCCAGACGTTTGAGATGGGCAGGGCATGTAGCACGTATGGGCGATCCAGAAATGCATATAGAGCGTTAGTTGGGAGACCGGAGGGAAGAAAACCTTTGGGGAGGCCGAGACGTAGATGGGAAGATAATATAAACATGGATTTGAGGGAGGTGGGATATGATGATAGAGATTGGATTAATCTTGCACAGGATAGGGACCAATGGCGGGCTTATGTGAGGGCGGAAATGAACCTGCGGGTTCCTTAAAAGCCAGTAAGTAAGTACTACTACTACTACTTACTTATGGCTTTTAAGGAACCCGGAGGTTCATTGCGCCCTCACATAAGCTGATGTCGGTCTACTATTATTATTACTACTAGGCCTATTATTATTATTATTATTATTATTATTATTATTATTATTATTATTATTATTATAAATATTAATATTGTGTCATATTTTTATACTTTGTATGTCTAATTTATTTTGACATATTCATATTTTATTGGGTTGGTGCATACGTTCGTAGCGTTTTTGTTTCGCGTGTTGGTACTCCGGTTGATATGGTTTATTTATGGATTGTCATTTTTTATTTGAAGTTCAATTGTTGTACTTGAATTTACATAGTGAAGTTCTCATTTTTACAGATAGTGAGTGTAAGAAAATGGAGTGTCAAGTGGAGAAAGTGGAACATTTCCGACATATTCTTCTTTTTGAGTTCAATAGAGGGGCGAAAGCAGCTAGAAACATTTGCGCCGTTATGGGGACAATGCTACAGGAGAGAGCACGGCAAGAAAATGGTTGTCTCGTTTTAAGGAAGGTCGATGCAAACACTATCTAGGAGTTGGGTCGGGAATTCATTCCGAACCCACCTTATTCACCTGATCTTGCGTCCTCAGATTTCCACCTTTTCTGCTCTCTATCGAACAAGCTTCAAGAAACTTCCTTTCCGCATGAAAATGCGCTCCGAACATGGCTTGATGACTTATTTAATTCAAAACCACGCGATTTCTACAGAATCGAAAAACTACTCCAGCGTTGGCAGACTGTTGTAAATAGTGAAGAAGAATAAATTGTTGATGATTAACTTCTCCCATATGTCTATCTGATGTGTTTAACAAACTTATGAAAAATCGCTACGGAATTATGTACCAGCCTAATATTATGCATTTTCCTTTCTTTCTATATATTATATATTATGTCTGATTTCTGCTGATTTGTTATTTGCATTATATTATGATTACATATTTCTGTTTTTTGTGTGTCTGCTGTTCTGTGTAAATTTGTAGTGTTTTTGTAACGCAGTTTTACTCCTGGTTGAGTGTTAGAGAAGGCCGTATGGCCGTAACTCTGTCAGATTAAATAAACCATTATTATTATTATTATTAGTATATTATTATTATTGTTATTGTTATATTATCATTATTATTATTATTATTATTATTATTATTTCAGGGCTGAAACCAGGTGGCCCGGGTTCGAATCCCGGTCGGGGCAAGTTACCTGGTTGAGGTTTTTTCCGGGGTTTTCCCTCAACCCAATACGAGCAAATGCTGGGTAACTTTCGGTGCTGGACTCCGGACTCATTTCACCGGCATTATCACCTTCATTTCATTCAGACGCTAAATAACCTAGATGTTGATACAGAGTCGTAAAATAACCCAATAAAATAAATAAATAAAACTTCAGGGCTTGGACCTACTGACCCGTTCTACTCCCCTTTGGAATACAGTAGGCCTATGTGGTAGATCATCTCTTCAACGTTGTTTTGGTCTTCCTACCTTCCTTCGACCCGAAGGTCCATTGGTAAAGTATCATTTTAGGGATGCGAGTTTCTGTCATTGTAAAAATCACTTAAATTTCTTTATCCGAATTTAGTTCATTTTATTTACTTATATAGGTTTATATTTACTTTAACAGAATTACTTCAGGCCTACAGATTAATACAGGGACATCATTTTATTTTTACTTCAATTTTAATTGTACCTGAGTTTTTCAATGTACTTCACTCCCATCCCTTCTACTAATGAAGTTCAACCATTCTCCACACAGATCCAAGACCGCATATACAGTCATAATAGCCTTACGGGCATAGTAAACAGTACGTTCCAAAAATATGTTCGCGTTTCCCAGTGACGAAAGAGCTTTCAATATTGAATCATTTTCGCACAGGTACTGTCGTCCATTTGCCTATGTCGTATCCCGGTTTCCCCCACCAGCTTTTATTCGCCAGCTAGTGGCTGGGCAGTCTTAGCTCTTTTTTTAGAACATTAATTTATGTTAGGAATTCGATGTCTACGTAATATTATACAACTGTTTAAAACAACTTAAATAAAAGGGCCTCGTTAAGTAATTAACTGTCACGTGATTTCCTCCCTTTCTACGACCCTACGACATAACCACTTGGACTAACAGTAGATAGCATGTCTGAGTAATTTTATCTTTTCGGATTGGGCAGAAGTGAAGATTTAATTTACAGTACGTAAGGTACTCTTTTATGGATTAGGTACAGAATTATTTCAATATGAGTTACTAGTACGAAGGACGAAACTGGTAATTGGGTTTAGGTACAATAGTCTATAGTGCGATAATATGGACAAAAGAACTGAAGCCTGTATCGAAATGAACGGCCACCATTAAAAAAATGTGTATAAATATGCATATTATGATTATTTTTCAATTTAACTTCATTCTCTACATTGTACGCTAATGTGCTGTAGACAGTGTAATATACACTGCATAATGAATACGTCCACATGGACAGCTCAGTTCGTGAGTAAAAACGCCCATTGTTAATGCTGTACTGTATTTTGATTAAACAAAAACCTAATGAAAACTATCAAACTCAAAAGCGCAATATTTCCTAGTTTACGTAAATGGATGAACTACTTTTCTTCCCTCCTATACCTAGTAGACTGATTTGTTTGTGTTTTACGGCAGTATCATCGAACTACAGTCGTGGAAGGGGATAGCAAACTGTGATTCCAGTCCTCTAAAGGTATAGCCAGGTCAATGTTAAAAATGTCAGTAAAAATAAAACGATGTCCCTGTACAATATATTGCATTCCGACTTAACCTTGTCTTTTTATCAATTTTCTTACTTATATTATTGTAATAATCACAACGTTTGTGAAATATTCTGTTTGACTTCAGTTCATTTAATTTACATGCTTCTTCACTGTAAAGTAAATTCATAGATTAGTTTTATTTATTTGTTTACTCATTTACTTGATTATTTCATTATTGTTACTTCAGTGTTTAGTAGAATTGTCTGTTCCAACTTCAGGTTATATCTATCTATTGTATCTGTCTGTCTAATCTGCTTCATTTTCTTTATAATTTATTTAATTTTCCTAATATGAATTGAATGTATACGGTTACCAATTGTCCGTATTTAGCTTGCCATGTACGTACTATTTAAGGTCTATCCTGTGTGTACTTTATCTACACTAATAATAAATCTGTAGCCAAAATTTTTCTGGTAATTTTCGATTTTCCAAAAATAATTGGTGTTAACATGTATGATTAACCATCCTGAAACCGAAAATAGCTTTTTTGAAATTTTTGTTTGTATGTCTGTCTGTCTCTCTGTCTGCCTGTCTGTCTGTCTATCTGTCTGTCTGGATGTTTGTTACCTTTTCACGCGATAATGGCTGAACCGATTTATATGAAAGTTGGAATATACATTAAGTTCGTTGTAACTTAGATTTTAGGCTATATGGCATTCAATTTATACTAATAATAAATCTGTAGCCAAAATCTTTCTGATAATTTTCGATTTTCCGAAAATAATTGGTGTTAACATGTATAATTAACCATCCTGAGACCGAAAATCGCTTTTTTGAAATTTTTGTTTGTATGTCCGTCTGTCTGTCTGGATGTTTGTTACCTTTTCACACGATAATGGCTGAACAGATTTATATGAAAGTTGGAATATAAATTAAGTTCGTTGTAACTTAGATTTTAGGCTATATGGCATTCAATCTATAGGCCTACTAATAGTAAATCTGTAGCCAAAATTTTTCTGGTAATTTTCGATTTTCCAAAAATAATTGGTGTTAACATGTATAATTAACCATCCTGAAACCGAAAATCGCTTTTTTGAAATTTTTGTTTGTATGTCTGTCTGTCTGGATGTTTGTTACCTTTTCACGCGATAATGGCTGAACCGATTTATATGAAAGTTGGAATATAAATTAAATTCGTTGTAACTTAGATTTTAGGCTGTATAGCATTCAAAATACTTTGTTTAAAGGGGGGGTTATAAGGGGACCTGAATTAAATAAACCGAAATATCTCGCTTAGGCCTATTATTGATTTTTGTGAAAAATGTTACGTAACAAAAGTTTCTTTAAAAATGATTTCCGATGCGTTTCATTCCAAGCAAAATTTTGATGGGACCAAATTGCATCAAAAACGGATGTTCTCTGAACCAAATGATCATATTTTAATTATTTGCATGTAATAAAAATTAAGAAACATTTTAAAGGAATTATCATTGCACTAAATGAGTGGTCTCTGGACCAAAATGATCGCATTTTAATTATTTAAATACAATTTAAATTAAGTGACATATTAAACGATTTATTCTTCTATCAAACACGAATGTTCCCTGGAGCAGATGTCCTATTTTAATTATGTAATTACTTTATATTTATTTCTGACAAGTGCAGCGGAGCGCACGGGTACAGCTAGTTAATAATAAGAAGAATAGCTTAATAATAATAATAACTGTATTCATTTAATCCCTATTTTACTTGATATCTTCTTAGTGCTAGTCGTCTTTTAAATTGTTTTATGTATTTTCATATATATAAATATAAGATTAAGAACAACTAAAATTTATTATTGCTGAATTCGTGTGTACTACTACAACCAGTTCCACTATACAGTAAAATCATGTTGGGAATTGGACTAGGAAAGCCAGATTTTTTATCCCTACATAACGTAAAAACTAATACCAATGCTCCTTGACTTTCATTTGTTTCCGATAGTAACCCGCAAGATCTCGTTGCCATCGTACCTTTAGTTTTTGTTTTAACTGGTCGCTTGAGATGTTGCGTGTGTTGTGGAACTTAATTGTTTTTGCGGTAATAACTTCGCAATGATTGAAAGAATGTCTAACGCAGCTATTTAAAAGTAAACGTAAATTTACTGTTAAATACGTATCTCGTAAAGAAGTTGTGTACAGTTACTCGACCGGCTCATTGAAAGATGTAATAACGTATACAGGATTTTATGACGATTTTACTTGGAACTGAATTCAAGACTGTGTTACATTGATTATGTACAAAGTGGGTATTATGATATTTTAAAAGATGTGATTGATAGTAATTGAACAGTGCCTTAACAAGAAAGAGAAGATGGAAAATACAATGGAGTGTCATGATAAGGTTAGAAAAGTTGTTTATGTGTTTGATAATGTTTTATAATTTTAGTGAAGTGTTAATCTGTAAACTGTTAGAATGTCAGAGCAATATCATTTTTAAGAGCTGAATCTTATACAGTAGTTTCGTAATTTCAATGATATTACACGTGACTGTACGTACCGTATGTAATGATTCATTACTAATGAATGTACAACAGCAACTGAAGTTTTCCACTAGGCCTGTTGTATCTGAAGGAACCTTGATTTAATTTTCAAAATCAGTGTTAAATAATGAGAATATACACCATATGTCTATTTACAAAACAGAAAAGACACAACTAAAGCATCACAAACAAAGTAGAGGAATAAATAAAGTACATTACAAGGAAGTAAGCGTACGAAATGATAAGGTTTGGACAACGCAGGAAGCCACCGGCTGGCTCAGGTGGTAGCGCGTTTGCCTGCTAATTCGGAGTTGCTCTCAGACGTGGGTTCGATTCCCACTGCGTTAGATTTTTCTGAGGTTTTCCCCAACTGTGAGATGAATGTCGTTTGCATGTATTGCCGGCCATGCTGCTGGTGTCGGTAACCATCTAGTGGAAGTAGATCGTAATTCCATGAAGAAAATATGGCGACTTTCATAATAATTACATTTAATTCGTTCAGTCTATGTCTTGTGATATATTGAATGTGTGAATTAAAATGTGTTGTGGTTGTGATAAATGAATTGAAAATTGATTTATAGCGCCACACTGGTATTGATAAAATGTGGAACATTCGTTCAGTGGCTGGTGGATACTCTATATTGACTAAATTAAATTACTGTTAGTAGAAGTGCAACTGTGAAAATTTCAGTTTGAAAAGTAAGCCTAAGTATAACTTTCACTTGACTCGGTCCTGCATTCACGCACTACGTCCCATAGCGTCTTGTTTTTCTTTTTAAATAGTGGGAGTGCTTTGCCTAATGAAGTGCTGTCATCTTTAAGATCATTTCTCAGGCCGGCTGCATGATCTCAATCCTTTTCTTCTATTCCTTGAGCCATTGTACGCTCACACATGGAATGGAATAGTCGCTGGTGTCTATTATTAGCTAATTTAACTCTTTGAATAGGGGACCGTAGCGAGCCATTCTTCTGAAATTCTGATACAGTCGTTGATTGCCCTTGCATAGGAAATCGTATTACAAGCGTCTGGTCAACCAATATTGTCCGTTGGGTATAGGACAGATGGGAGATTTCGTTTCTCTGTCGCGACATCTTCACTCTTATGAGTTTAGAAGGTAGGCCTTATCGTGTAATCAAAACTGCTTAATACGAAATATGATATTTTCTCCACGTAATATTAATTTACATAAATTATTATCGTCCTGCTCTGTGCTCATGTGGTCTAACAAATCTTGCTTTCAACTGGAGGTGCGGAATGAGCTTTGGTTTCAGTCTTTATTGGGGGTGAAATTTTCTCATGAAATTTCTGTCGGTGCATGGAACTGATGCTCACCCAGCACCGTGAGAAATTTGAGAACTATATTGAGTAGCGTAATCTGGTTTGGTATTCCAGTTTTCGTTCTGGCCACACGTTACTCCTGTGCTGGTTGAGTGATCGTTCACCTCTGTTGAGGGATGTGAACCATGAAACTAATAGTCTGCTAAGCGATCTTGGCCCTACATGGGCTATCCTACCATGGGTTATTTATCTATTTACTTAATTAATTTGTTTACTTATTTATTTATTTATTATTTATTTAGTTATTTACTTGCTTACTCATTTACATATTTAGTTATTTATTTACATACTTATTTAGTTATTTATTTATTTAGTTACTTAGGCTATTTATTTATTTGTACAATTAC
Organism: Periplaneta americana; assembly: GCF_040183065.1. Taxonomy (NCBI): domain Eukaryota; kingdom Metazoa; phylum Arthropoda; class Insecta; order Blattodea; family Blattidae; genus Periplaneta; species Periplaneta americana. Next base: position 124,102,747 of record NC_091127.1, read on the forward strand.
TTATTTACTTGCTTGCTTATTTATGTGCTGTTTACTTATTTATTTACTTTTTACTCGTTTGCTTACTTTCTACTTATTTACTTTTTAATATTTACTAACTTTTTGCTTATTTATTTACTTTTTACTTATTTCCCTATTTTTATTTAGTTATTTACTGTTTAATTATTTATTAACTTTTTACTTATTTAATTACTTTTTACTTATTTGCTTACTGTATCAAGTGAACAACAGCTTTATGAATCTAATAGTGCATTTCGTATATGGCACATCACATTAAACCCATAATTCGTTTCATGAACACTTCTCATATTTCATTTTAGGACTTCTGCGGATTGGTATATATTATACTGGAACAATAATAATTATTCTTTCACATCTCGTTGCGTCAGTCATTTCTGGGATATGTTTCTGAACTGCAGCAAAATGACTGCTGCAGGCAATTATTTTAAGGGATATTGAATCATACCAACATCATAAATAAGGTCGAGAAAACAAGAAGTTATGTCTATCTTGAATCAAATTATGTTTCCCTTGATTGTTGTATTCTTCATGCAAAAAAAAAAAAATATATATATATATATATATATATTCCATATAAATATTTCGTAGCACAGCGTCCCTGAAATGTGTATATTCCTTCTTTACATTATATACACAGTACATAATTTTCACGTAATATGTATCTCCATTTGCTGTTACGCTTGTATGATTACCAATAAATCTTGAAGTTTTGCATTCAACTTCCTGTGACTGGAAGATTTAAATTCTGCCATGTTAAAAACCGCTCACTAAGCTGCACAACTCCGCTGCAAACGTTAACACGTAATGAAACTGCTACTCTACTGTGCATATTGCTGTAATGTAGTTACGAAAGTTGCGGGTAAACTGTGAGTTGTTTATGTCAACAGAGTATAATACACACTTCAGACAACTAGTGAGATGATCTATATGCGTGGTCGCACACAACCTGAAAGCTATATTTTGGTACGAACTTCTGCCGCTTCCTTTTTTCCTCTTTCATGGCAAATAATATGTGAAATTATACCGAATCCCGGAAGAATTAAAATATAAACAGTTTATTTCGCTAATAATTATATGTTGAATAATAATTTATTTTGGTAAAAAACCTAAGAATGGGGGAAGTCCTCCTACATTCCAAATAATAAATATAATTCCATCTTCCAAAATTTAATATCCACGAAATAGCTATTAATAAACAAACATCCCCATTGCAACTACTTGTTCAGATGTAACATATAGCCTATATTCAACAAAGAAATAGAGGAAAAAATAACATTTAAATAAATAATAATAATAATAATAATAATAATGATGATGATGATGATGATGATAATAATAATAATAATGATGATGATAATAATAATAATAATAATAATAATAATTTTCTCATCGTTCTTACTTCTTTGGGCACCACCGAAGTTAGTGATCCTGCAATAGAAGAGATTGGCAAACTTGTTACCCTCCCATTATTGGTTACTGCAGTCACGTGGTACACACGGCGCCATTTTTATGCTTTCCAATAACTATTTTAACACAAAGTGTTGCGATTTCTGTGTGTGTGTGATTTAAGTAGCCTACTAAAAAGTGATCAAGTTAGTGTTTTATGGGAGTAAAGTTATAAAAATAATATGTGGTATAGAAAAATATATAGAAACTATGCCCTGCTGTAATGCATTTAACTGTTGCAATTGTGGGAAACAGAAGGGGGAAAAAAAAAGAGTATATTGCCAAGGAACCCAGATAGAAGGAAAGTTTGGGTGTGAAAAGTTAACTGTGCTAATTGGAAACCAACAAATTATTCTTATTTATGTGTGGTAAGCAGACCTACATATAATTCGCATTTCAATGTAATAATCGTGTTCTATTCAGCGTAACATAATCCAACTTTCAACATTTTGTTTCATGACCTTATGCCTAGTTAAATGTAGTTAATAAATAACTGCATAACCAATAAGCTGCTGCTACACACGATAAACAGTATACTATGCTCAGCAATGCTATTTGTGTGACTGTAATTAATTTATACTGGATAAATATACACATACTTATTTACTTGCTTTTAGGGAACCCGAAGGTTCATTGCCGCCCTCACACAAGCCCGCCATCAGTCCCTATCCTGTGCAAGATTAATCCAGTGTCTATCATCATATCCCACCTCCCTCAAATCCATTTTAATATTATCCTCCCATCTATGTCTCGGCCTCCCCAAAGGTCTTTTTCCCTCCTGCCTTCCATCTAAAATTCTATATGCATTTCTGAATTCGCTCATACATGCTACATGCCCTGCCCATCTCAAACGTCTGGATTTAATGTTCCTAATTATGTCAGGTGAAGAATACAATGCGTGGAGTTCTGCGTTGTGTAACTTTCTCTATTCTCCTGTAACTTCATCCCTCTTAGCCCCAAGTATTTTCATAAGAACTTTATTCTCAAACACTCTTAATCTCTGTTCTCTATCAAAGTGAGAGTCCAAGTTTACTTCGTTTCGTAAAAAAATTAATTAATTTAAATTATTCAAGTAGGTTTCAATTTGTGAATATTTAAAAGTTGTTTTTAAATAATCTTTTAAATGCACTCCAAAATCTTTCCAAAATCATTTTATGTTCACATAGGTAATAAAGTTTACACCTTGTCCACATATATATATTTTTTTTTACTCTTCATCTATATTACACCAATGCATTCTTTGCCTTGGGTTCACATTATAAATCAAGAAATATTTAAGCCCTAATCGAAATTCTAACCGACGATCATGGCTTTCGTGCAACGTTAAAGCTACATGCACTGCGTACACACACTTAGAGGGAAACCAGCCTAGAAAGTAAACAGTTAAAAATTATGGAAATACTTGAAGGTCGAAATTTCTCGTGCCTCCAAAGGATAATTGGTAATAATAGGAAGAAATATCTAGGACAAGCGAGAATTCTGACAGCAAATACGTCTTCCTGCAGTGATAATGGGCAAGGAAGAGCTTGTTAATTCTTACTGAAGGTTCCAGAATTTAACACCAGAGATGTAACAGTTCTCTTCTAGACGATAAGTTACTGTAAACACTTGTAGTTACACAAAGATAATGTCCACGATTGTCTGATGCAGAGAAATGTAGCAAGCTGTTGTGTTTTCTAATTTCTTTGTACTTTCGTCAACTGTTGGGAAAATGGGTTAAAAAGCTCTTGTCTGCATTGTTCATTTTGCGGACAGCTGAGAGGTGCAGAGCTAGATATAGCAGTTGGCCAGTCAGCTGAGAGTATAAAAAGCGACTGGAGGTCGATCCTCGGCAGACATTGAATTATTTGTAGCGAAAATGGCAACTGCAAGATATGTTTAACCGAACCCTTCGGTTGTCTTCAGCTACACTTCTTTATTATGATCACATCACCTTGTTAACGTGGTACAGACTCAGCGGTTAAAAAGTAATAGCTAATTAAAGTGGTATTGATTATAGACTATTGACCGGAGAGAGAGAGAGAGAGAGAGAGTGCGTGCGTGCGTGCGTGCGTGCGTGTATGTGTCTTTTTTCACACTGCAAATGGCTATAAACCTGGTGGCAGTGTTAACTAATCACACTCAATAATGACAATTATTAATAAATACAATTAAAAAATACAATTAATAATAATAATAATAATAATAATAATAATAATAATAGCAATAACAGGGAGCATCCTAAATTAAATGAAGCACGATCAATTAAAATAGCATTTAAAGTAAATCTAATTTGTATCTTAACCCTAAGTTCGAACTAAAACCCACGAGTATATGTTCATACCTGCACAAGTACCTTTCAGCAATACACTCATTTCACTGACAACTCACTCACTGCACTGGAACTACGACACGTTTCACTGATTCTACCCTGATTTCACTAACACTTCAAAAACATTTCACTGTTCAAATACTTTGCACTACCACTATAAACTATAAAACTTCACTGACAGAAACACACTTCACTTACACAACACACTTCACTGACAACACACTTCTTCACTGATACAACACTTTAAATAACAAAATATCAATTACATCCTTTAAATAGTGTGTATAATATACTACCGTCTATTAGTAAAGTTCTTAAGCCTATTTTTAAATACATTTTTGGTTGTTGGTAAAGCCTTTAGTAAGTCTGCAGGGAAAGCATTCCAGTCCCTGATACGATTGAGAAAAAGAATACTTTCTAGTGACCATCTCTTCTTTCCCTCAATTTATATGAGTGGTCGTTCCTTGAAGAGTAATTTGGCGGCTGCAACCTATTTTTTATTTCTCTCCAAGCAGGCTCACCTCTGTATGTTTTGAACATGCGCGTAATCGAATTCGCGTTCTCTTGTCCGTGAGTGTGTTCCATTTTAATGGTGAATTATTGAGAGCCCGTTTTTTAATTTTTTCCAGTGTCTTAATATGTTCTAATCTGTAAGTATTCCAACATGCAGCACCATATTCGATTACTAGACGAACTAGTGATTTATATGCAAACTCTTTGGATTTATCAGAGCCTTTTCTTAGTACCCTCATCACAAAGTGTAACGCTCTCCATGCTTTTCCCGCTGTATCAGTAACGTGTTCCCCCCAGCCGAGATCGCTGCTAAATGTTATTCCTAGGTATTTACATTTATTAACTTTCGCAATAGTTTCACCCCCTAACGTATACAATGCAATTATTTTATTTCTTTTTCTTGTAAAGCTGACGGCTTTGATCTTTAGAGAATTTATTTTCATTTTGTTAGCTATTGCCCAATCATTTAATGGGTTGTAGGAAAATTACCCTACTCTAGAAAACTCCTAAATAAAGTTTTTTTTACTATTACTTTTTTCACACGTTTTCTACTATATACTTTCTTCTTGAAGCGATGGTTAAATGATGAGGTTAAGGGGAGTCTGTACTTCCATATCTTACAATGTTAAATTCCTCAATTTTGGCTACACTTTTCTCAGAAATTATAAAAGATACAAATGTAGAAAAAATAAGGCATATGTAACCTGACTAAGTAAATTTAAAATTCCATTGAGCGGTTGGCAAAAAAAATTCATTGGTAACATTTTCTGCATTAAGAATGACTGAATTTTTTTTTTTTTCGCTGAAGATAGAAATAAACTTATTTTTTTAACCTGCTATGTAAAATGCCATCACACATTGATAGTGTATATTAATTTCATCCTTATGGGTACAATACTTTGAGAAAAGTGCACCAATGTCACAAAAAATAAGAAAGTGCAGAAAGATGGTGTCAAAGTTTCCATATCTTGTAATGTTAAATTCCTCAATTTTTGGGTGAACTTTTCTCAAAAGTGATAAAAGATACAAATGTAGAAAAAATAGGACATATGTAACATACTTTTATGTGTACAATCGGCTAAATAAATTTAAAATTCCACAAAGTGGTTGGCAAGAAAAAAATTTTTATTGATAACATTTTTTGCGTTAAGAATTACTACAATATTTTTGCTAAAGATAGGGCTAAAAGCTGACAATGTAAAGAAATAAATTATCATTTTACATATATTAAACTACCGAAAAATTATAAAATCAACATAATTTCTTCTTCTTTTTTTTAAATTCGGTGTATAGGCTCCCCTTAAGCGAGACTAGGGTTCTTGAAGGGACCTATTCCAGGACCGTTCGGTTCGCATTTCACCATCTGTTTCGTTGTTTTTAGTTGTTTCTTTGGCTTAAATGATTTTGTTGCAATCTGATGCTTCCGAAGCTTACATCTTTGTTAATAAATGTTATTTTTTTTTTAAGCTTATATCGTTAAGTGGCAATTGCCTTACCGACTGGATATCGACAGGGTTTTAAAGACAATATAAGGCCTCAGGTATTCCCTCACCCACGGGCAACTTCTTTTGGGTTGTGGATAATTAACTAGGGGATCAGTAACCGTGTGATGTGGGTCTTGTACGAGTATTTATGGAGGTTTCCCCGCCTCTCCTGTGCAGTGAAGTTCAGTTCACAAGTGAAGGTGCCGTGATACCATTCCAATAGTTTCAAATCTTCGTATCATACATGTTGCCGCTTTCCCTAAATTGGGAGTGTATTCAATGCTATTTTTTCACAAACGGGCTGAAAAGTAAATTTTCTCTCTAAGGAATTCGGGTTTCTCTGAAATTTTCATTTTACTATTTCTTCATTTTTGCCGTATCCTAACCTGTTTATACAGTTGCAAATCATAATCATGATCATTATTGGCTGTATATTCTGCAGGACTCGCACCGGTCTCTTCCTTTTCTCTATTCGTGGTCCTATATATAAATCTAATACTACTGTTACTACTACTACTACTACTACTACTACTACTACTACTACTACTACTACTACTACTACTACTACTACTACTACTACATATTGTTATTATTATTATTATTATTATTATTATTATTATTATTATTATTATTATTATTATTATTACATACAAATATCCAAAATGAGAAATATCAGACCGACATCTCCGACTGACCCCAAGATCCAGAATACATAACAAATAGAACCCTGATTTGTATGGACAATAAAATAGTAAAATATGCACGACAAATGTAGAAAATAAGGGGCGCAAATAGCCATAGTATCTGACGCGCCCTTTTTAGATTTCGATCCCAGGTGGTGACAGGATTTTTCTCGTTGCCAAACTTTCAGAACGGCCCCGAGGTTCACTCAGCCTCCTATAAAATTGAGTACCGGGTCTTTCCCGGGGGTAAAAGGCGGTCAGAGCGTGGTGCCGACCACACCACCTCATTCTAGTGCCGAGGTCATAGAAAGCATGAGGCTCTACCTCCATGCCCCCCAAGTGCCTTCATGGCATGTTACGGGGATACGTTTACCTTTTTTTTTACTGTCGGTGACTCAGGAGAAGACGAGAGCGGACTGAGGAGAAAGGGATGTGAACAGATAACGTTAGAGAATACGAACAATATTTGTACTGCAGTAAGCGGAAACATTAGGTCTCCTCCTGTTCAACTTAGCTTTAATTTCTATACGCATCGTTACACATGTTTCCTGCACGAATAATAACCTGGCTACTGGGATGCTTATCTGAGCGATGTTTATAACAATCAACAGCAATAGTCAAGAAGGTCACATTCTTTCCGCTCGTCTTCTCCTGAGTAACGGACAGTAACTGTAGAAAATGTGCATCATAATATGCAAAAACAAATAAACAATAATCAAATAAACTATTTGTTTTGTGAGTAATCTTATCTTATTCGTGGCTGTAACACTAGATAAGGAAAGTTGTTCTGAGGTTTCTTGTGTGAAGAGCCTATGTCTATCAGTGAAGAAGGTTTCATAGGATGAAAATGTCCTTTCCACAGCGCATGATGTCATAGGTGCATGTAAAAACATCACAACTCTTCTTCAGTGAATTCTTCATCTGTTACAGTTTTTCACCATCACCAGACAGCTTTTTGCTAATCTGACAGATTGTTTCGTAACCAGGATTTTTATGTAATACCTAACTAAGCTTATGGAAAGCAATTTTAGTAATACCTTGAGTTTTTTAAGACAAACTTACAATTTGATCAATCGGAGAAAGGGAATACTCCAAAGAATTATTTCGAGCCTCCAAATGTGTTGCAATTTCAGTTAATTTAAAGAAGCGCTTATGAATGTGCTGGATCTTTTGCCATCTTCAAAAAAGTATTCCTGTGCTGTCGCATCTTGCGCATTTAAGGAAACTAACCCTGTTTTCACTTTACTAAAACGTTCCGCATAGTACTGGTAATTAGCTAAAACAGAAAGTTATAATTTAATATCACATTCACATTTTTGCATTGAAAATTTAAAATATACATTTTTCCCCGGAATATGAATTTATATGCATCATCAAACACCGGTCAAATTGTCTGTGAAGATGCGACTTACAGTACAAACTATATATATATATATATATATATATATATATATATATATATAATTTCGGCATACTTTTAAATGTATAAGAAGAACATGCATTTCATATACAAATCCGGGCTCTAATAATAAACATAAAGTTTACAGTAAAGAAATTTGTTACGAGAGACGAAATACAATAAGTCTATACTGCCAAGATGTGAAAGTAATTTAGGTCCTAAATAAATTAGTGTGCAGAATGGATAACGAATCCCTTTAGTATCATCAACATACATATTCTTTTCATATCTTCACGTGTCAAGTTGAGGGTGAGAAATGGGGATTTCGTGAATTTAAAGGATGTTCCTCTTGGACTTCCCAGTCAGTACTTACAATGTATCTCTCACTTAAGTGAGAAATGCACAGGCTGTACTAAATGGACTTCATTTCGTCATTGACTTGAATGGCCTGCTGCTGATCTTTTTCGAAATGTATTGTCCGATCTAAAATAAAACTCTATTGATTGCATCGATCGATTGCCACAATGTCCGTTCTTCTTGTTTACTATTTTAGTACAGTGGAAGCTCTTAAGTTCGACAGAAATCAAGTTCGACATCCTATAGTTAGACTGCTTACGTGGGAGAATTAGACACACCCCTATACGGGACTAAGAAATGGGTTTGCCATTTGAATGGGAATTGGTTCTATGTCTTGTAGTGATACTTTTGTTAAAGGAAAACAGAATATTTTATTGATTAGGGCATCCATATTGATTACTGATTTTAAATTAATGAACTCTTCTTTTTCTATTTGAGAATTGTGCCGTTTGTAAGACGGAACTGTCGAAACCCACTGTGATACTAGAAGCGCATACACAAGTCTCGGGGCGGGCAGGAAATGAAAGTACAGTACTGTGTTCGTTGATGAATAACCAATAAGAATTTGTATTCATTTCACCTGCCATATCCACTACCCTTATTGGACTGAAATTTCAATTCTGTTCTGTCGAACTTAGGAGATTCCATTGTCATTTATTTAAGCAGTTAGAGATAAGGCCGTCAGGTCTTCACTTCCCCTCTACTAGGGAATTACAACTACAATATGACAATTATAATTACGATTAATATTAAATCTACAATTACAATTACAATAAAATACAAAATACAATTGGCTCTTCATCATCATCATCATCATCATCATCATCATCTCTATTTTCATTTCGATCCTATTAAAATACTCTAATTCAGATCTAGTTGTGTATTAAGGGGTTGTCTCGCGAGTCAAGAAATGCCGACCACTGTGCTAGACAATGGATGATTTGTTTATTCCTATTGTCGGTATTTTTTTAAACACATTTTAAAGAAGTTAGCTTAACTGCGTAACATTAGCGGTAATTTATATAATTTCTATTATTTTCAGTGTCTCATTGGAAATAAGCGACAACACAATCGCAATTCAAGTGATCTTGCGTTTATTTTGGATCGATATTGTTCATGTTCAGTACCTTCTCTACGAGTAACTTAAATTAACTCGGGAATGTTACACATGAAACAGGCCTGTAATAATTTCAATAAAATTAATGGGTTTTCACTTAAAATTAGAAAAGAAAAACATGCACAATAACAATCTAGTCCAAATCAGAGTCAATTATTTTCGCACGAGCACACAGCCAAATGCTACCGCGAATTGTTGGATCCGCTCAATGGCAACGTACACGTACAAACATTCTTTCGATTACTGTAGCCTATAAAAAACATATCTGTGATTTCTTGTATCCATTATTTTTTTTGTCAGCCACATGCAACCTATGAAATACATTATATCGATTATGCAAAACTGGCTTTCAGGTAGAAGCTTCCGGGGCCGGGTATCGACCCCGGGACCCTTCGCTTAGCGCACGGATGCTCTACCGACTGAGCTACGCCATGAATCATACACGAAACCATCACAATTCTTGGTTCCTGTCAAGTGAAGAAAACAATGCGTGCAGTTCTGCGTTGTGTAACTTATTATTATTATTATTATTATTATTATTATTATTATTATTATTATTATTATTATTATTATTAAACCTGATCTATGTAATAGCCGCTGCACAGCTCTCAGCGTTTTCCCTTGCTCGAAACTCGTGCGAATGTGAAGCGCGCCGTGTTGCTGTATTGCCTACTTTAGGAAGAGTCCGATCGACGTGTCTGGACTTGTTCCAGTGACGTCGCTGACTCAGCGGCCTGCAAACGAAGCGATGACCTTTCCTGCTCTACCTACGAACACATTCTTTCTTACGATTCCTCCTACTTCTCTTCATCATCATACTCCTCTTCACTGTTCAGTTAGTCTCTATTTCTCAGTAATTAATTACATCTCGCTTTATTTTTTCCGTCTTCACTTCTGTTTCTTTGTATTTTCCCCATTTTATGTAGTGTAAGGGCAAAATATTGTAATATTATTACTGTAGTTTCCTTTTTTCACGTACTGGAGATAGATGTTCCGAGCAACACAATACCGAAACGTAGTTTTCGGTATACTACAGTCTATGTACAGTGATTTAGGCCATACTAATCTATTGGACCAATTAATGAACGTAAATGCGAATTATAATTTGATAATGAGTCTCATTTACACCAGTGATGTCAAAGCAAGCGCATTTTTCTGACCTTGACGTCGTCCGCGGGCAGCAAGCGCTAAGTATGGAAAGAGGAAGGGTTGTATATATGAATAAGCAACCTGTTGGATTAAGAAAACAGTGGTGCACAAACTTCAAACGGAACGTGAAATTTTATGTCGTTATTTTTATATGGCTTCTTTCTGTTTAATATTATCTATATTGTCTGTAAAACAAAAGTACTAACACTGATTTCTTAATATTGCACTTGTGTTTTAAATCTTAATAACATAATGGAGAGTTAAGAAGGAATATTCACTTAAATTCCATAGTAGTATAATATTATACTGTATTAAGTGGATGAAACACATCATTCATAAAGAAAGTGATATTCTAAAGAAAGAGATTGAGTATGACATGATAAGTTGGAATTTATATTGATGGTATATTTAGCCTTACAAAAGTAATCAATAAACTAATCAAAACAATATTACAGTACAAAGCAAAGTTACCTAGGTATGTATCTGTTTTAAGTTTAACTAATATAGGCCTATTACATAATAAAACTCTTATCGCATTATGCTTTTAAGGTGATATTTGTGAGCAACTTCCTATCATCAGAACATTAAATTATTTTCTCGAAATCTGCTGAAGCTATAGAGCTGACATTTTTATAACACATGGGCACGTATCTTTTGCTTATTATGTAACAGTAGTTGCTTTGTTAATTCATTTCCTTACAAACAATTTCCATGCGAATATTTTCAATATTTTCAATACACCATCTTCAGTAATACGTATATACGGTATATTAGATTTACGACAAGATTCTGTAAGGCTACTAAATAAATAGGCCTATACCTGAAAATTTCACTTTTCTATACGAAAAGTTCAGAAAATATTTCTTTTGAATAAAAAAATCAAACTTGTGAAAAATGAGCATTAAAATTAAAACTTACATTCTTATAATGCACTTATACTTCTCAGGCAAATCTAAAAATTAACATGGATACAATTTTAATAAGTTCTCTTCCCTTTATCTATTGAATCAGTGCTGGCCATCCCTGAATATAGCTCGACCAAGCGGCATAAACCACCTCTTTCGTCTGTCTCTTTTCTTTCCGCTGTAAAGCGCTTAGGCTCTCCTGGGCTCTAAAGCGCGCGCTTGCTCCTGTAGGCATCAATTGACATGCCTGATTTACACCCTCCCATGACTAAGTGTAGTGCACATTTAAAGCAATTCTGGTGGACCTGATTCTTGCATTTTTCTCGATTAATGTTTTCCAACGTTGTTTTGGTCTTCTTCTCTTGGTACTTGAATACTTTCAGTATCTACCAGTCAATCTACGGGAGTCGTACATGTGAAAAACATACCTTGCTAAGAGATTTCATTTGGAACAATTTTATTTATACAAGTAGGCTACTCGTAGTAAGTTGTAAAATAATGTGAGGTAGGACTATTATCTTTAATAGCACACAATTTTAATTTGTTTATCAGTATATGTAGTTATGATCAACAAGGTCGAATGCTATAGCCAAATCATAAAATATTTTTCTGATCTAATTATAAATTTAAAGAATCAATACTTTATCCAAGAAGCTAAAAGATGAAGCCTCCGTTAAGTTTTGTTTCTAAATCCAACCTGCCTGAAATTAATATATTGTTAGATTTCAAATAACTACAGTGTATATAATATAATTATATGACTTTTTAGGCTTCTCACGTGACTGTGATTAGAATCAGGCTTTTGGATATTCTACAGTGTCGGGCCGTTGCGTACACTGCAACTGTGGTGATATCCTTATTTACAAATCAGGGTATTCTGTTGTCCCTCTATTGTGGTGATGTTAACGTGTGTTGGACGGAAGATCATTGGAAATGACGTTCACATTTACTCGAATAGTAAGTATTAGACTACTATAAATCCTAAAATCATGATTTTTTAGAAATTAAAAAAATAGAAGCGAAAACAAAATTTTATTACGAGCCATGTTTAGTAGAACGAGATGTACAGTCTGTATAATTTTGGTAATTTATATCATATGCACCTGTATATCCTCCTGAGTCCTGGAGTATAGTATACTATACTTAATACATGCATTTAGTATCAAAATTTTCCAAGGTGGAATCGCTATCGATCATTCTTTTCTGTGCCTGTCAAACACCTGACATCTCTTGAGACTTACAGGAAGCACAAGAAAATCGATTCAATCGTTACAATGCGTGTTTCAAGTATTTGTAAATAAAAAGGACGACCAGCAACTCAACGCCAAGGCACCGTAGGACAAATTTCGAAGTAAGCACCCAGTAAACGTTATATTTTAAGAGTAAAAGAAATATGATATAACTTAAGATCTATATGCAGAGATCCGAAGTATAGTAATGTACAGGGAACGGATTTATATGGACTAAAAATATATGAAATATGTAAATATATATGTAGTTATTTTTACCAAAATATGGAATTAAATATGGATTTTTACCAAAATATGGAATTAAATATGGACTTAAAATTATAAAAAAATGACTATGTACGTTAAATATTGGTACATTTTAATCAAACTAAACAAAAAATATAATGGACGTACCTTATCTTCCAATGTAGTTTCAACAAAACACAATTTTTATTGTCTGTTACCATAACAATAGGTTACAAACATTTCTTTCAAGTGCTGAAAAGTGAATCTTCTTCTATTGTCTCTGAGGATAGATTTATACTGACTAAAAGAGCGTTCGACGTCACAAGAAGTAACTGGTACATAATTCAATTTCACAATGTCTGCTGGGGATAAGTCCAAGTTAATCTTCACTGTTGATTCACCACTCATCACAGCAACAACCTTTTGTAGTTCTTCATATCCAGGGTTTTTTGAAAGTACAGTGTCCACCTTAGCTCTTACTGCATCTGCAACTTTACCTCTACCACGATTCAGTTGTTCCACAGTACTATTTATAATTTCAAAACTTTCAGATAGTGAAAGGTGCCTATTTTGGAGACTTTTGAGCGTTTTTATGATGCATGAAAATGTATGCTGAATGTGAGCTAAGTCATTCTTCACACTTATGTCACAGGTAACTGTTTTCGCAGTATCAATTGAGACTGCATCTTCAGAGTCCAATGCAAGGAGAACATTGTTAATAGAGTCTATATGTTCGGCATAATATTCAACTGCTTCTAGCCATGTACCCCATCTAGTTAAAATTGGCTTTGGTGGCAATGGAATTTCAGGGTACATTTCTTTCAACACGTTAACTCTACTGGGAGCTTTGAGAAATACTTTTTTCACTGATGAAATCAACAAATCTACTTTAGGGAAATTGTCTCTGACCACTTCTGCCACACGATGAAATGCATGCGCCACACAAGTAAAATGAGTCAATTTAGGATATACAACAGATAATGCTTGTCCAGCTTTGACCATATAAGGGGCAGCATCGCTAATAAAGAATAACACATTATCGTACATAATACCCTTTGGCCACAGGATACCCATAGCTTCGTTGAACAGTTTAACTATAGTTTTGTTATTGCACTTTTCTAGAACATCACAATGTAAAAGAATTCGTTCAGAATATTGTTCACTTAACAAACCGATAACTACATTACCAACAAGTCTACCTTCTTTGTCGGGAGTCTCATCAATGGAAACCCAAATTGAACTATCTTTAATTTCATCTCTTATCTTCTGTATTGTCTCATCGTAGATGGATGGAGCATACGTCTTCCTAAGTGTTGACTCATCCGGGATTGTATGTTGAGTATATTTTTCAAGGAATTCCCTGAAGACCTTATTCTTTAGTTTGTAGAGAGGAATATCAGCAGAGATGAGAGAACGGCACAGGTCGATGTTAAACTCAGATCTTACATTCGATGTTGTTGGTTGTGTTAAAAACAATTGTCTCTGCTTGGAATTTAGTTGTTTGTTGGCCTGATGTTTACTAGTTGTAATGTGTTGTTGCACCAGGAACTTTTGTGTAGATGATACTGCACACTGACACAAATTACAAAATAATATTTTATTGTCAGTTGATAAACCATCTTCTTTAAATTCTGAAATGTAACTTGTTAGTTTTGATTTTAAATTGACTGAATGACGTACTTTTGGCATATTTACCGTCTTTATAGTATGATTTACAAAACTGAACCTATGTGTACTCTGACTGGCATTTAACTGTTGAGCTGCACAACTGAAGTCTGTTAAAAATTTTAAATTAAATTAATACAGTTTTGTAACTTACTTTCCCATTGTTGATAGGACTGCTAATTTTCAAATAACTCTGATGTTAAAGGGATTACTGAACATGTGTTTAAATCTCTATTGTTGAAATGTATTTTTAAAAGTTAATGGAATTTTGTTTTGTTTTATTGTTAAACCTAATATAATATGGACTGTTTTATATGAAATATGGAAAATATATGGAAATTAACGAAAATATGTACTAAACTCTAAAATATGGAAAAATATGGAAAATAAAAGTAGGATTTTTCAACCCTACACATTGTGAAACATAAAGATAATGCAAAATATAAATTATATTAGCTTTATAAGTAAATATGTATTTACATATAAATCCTTTCCCTGGTAATGTATAATATATCTGCATTTGTGCCTTAACTGTAACCTGCAGAATTTTGTTATGTTTTTTTCCTCATTTCAGTGACTTTTTTAAAGTGTAGAATAATATTTAAAATAAAATAAAAAATGTCTCAGGACTCAGGAGGTTAAATGACATATGGTGCTTGTGCACAGTGTAACATAATGTGCGCATGGTTTGTGTATATATACATATACATATATATATATATATATATATATATATATATATATATATATATATATATTTGTGTGTGTGTGTGTGTGTGTGTGTGTGTGTGATGTAATAAGTAGAGCCCGGATGTTAGGTAAAATGCGTTTTTTAAACTGAGTGGTTGTATGAAAGTCCTATTAGAGATAAACACGTTTCCACACATTTGGGGACGATAGGCCAAATTTTTATTTTGCCTTTTTTGCCTACTTTAGCTCCTGTTGCCTATTTTAAAGTTAAATGTCTTTTTTTTTTAGCCTTTTTTCGTCCTTAATGTACATTTTATATATTTTAATGCATTTAAAATAAACCGCACATAAATTATATCAAAAAACAAAAAAGAACGGTTGTACAAATCTATATAAATTTGAACTGGTAATGGAAATTATGGGAAAACGGCTGAACGGATTTTAATGAATGGCCCCTCATTTTGAAGCTTGGAACCCAAAGTTTTTCGGAAAAGTAGTAGTTTTCAGTGAAATGTCAATTTTCCTACATAATTTTCCTATTTTCCAAAATCCATCTGTTGTCAGTTTTGAGAACTAATTTTATTGAATCACGGCCGACTTGATTGAATTTCAGAACAAAACACACACTACAATAAACAATAGGCTATTACACGAAGGCCATGACCTGCAGGATTGCCGACATATTTAGAGCTCAATTCAATTTGTTATTAAAAACTGATTATGCGGTGTATAATTTTCTGAGTACAGCTGTGTATTGGATATTCAAATCTACGAAACTTGTGGTGGTTTGATGACATTATTACCATTAGAAATTAAATATTATTATACCGGTAGTTAATATCATGATGCATCTATTAATGCTATATTGATGACATGAAAGTGAAACGTTTTGTGGTTATGTAAGTAAATGTAGAGAATATCTTAATTTAGATCTTCATTTCTATAATTTACTGAGTGGCTGCTATATATAACTACAAAACTTAAGTAAGATAATAATATTGTTATTAAAAATCAAATATTTTTATATTTATTAACCCAGTGGGGTTGGGTCTTTTTCATATACTTAATGGCGGTGTAGTGTAGATATTGATATGTGTCATTGTCTTCAGTATTGGCTCGAGAGAGCGCAAAAATTACAGTTCCTAAGGAAAGAGCAAAAGGTATTACTTACTGATAAAATAAGAGGCCTAGAAAATTTTGTAGTCTCCAGATCATTTCAGCAAGACCTCTTAATAGGATAAAATGATTTTACGCTCTACATTTCAAGTTCTACACGCAGCAGCTATACGAAAATGCTATTGTTCGAAAGCTTAGCAAACCTGACATTTTTTTAACTTTTGCCTACAATCCACAATGACCTGAAATAGCTACTGCTATCGTCCTGACATTGATACTTGCGTTTTCGCGTTGAAACTCAAAAACTGAAGTTGGATAGGTTCAAGAAAAAGTATTTGGCGTAAAAAAATCCATTCAGAGGGAGTATGTTTTATTATTATGGAAGCAAATAACTATCAAAAAGAGAAGTATTCTTCATTGGAAATAAATCTGAAAAATTTTTATTTGAACGTCTAACGAACTTAGTTTGCAGCAGTATTTGCTGCACAAGCCAGTAGTTAAAAATATATATTCACCTCACATAAATATTTGCTGAGAATCTTATTCTCCAGCAATACATATGTTTCCAAGAAGTCGAACATTTTTTTATCCCCTACGATTTCATCTTTTATGTAACTTAACAAAGATGTTTGAACAGTATAACCCTCAGTGCTCAGGTCACTTCGGGGTTTACCAGCGAAAGAAAGGGGATGAGCAAAGTATTAAAAGCAAGTCTCCAGGTCCCGTTACTGTTGTCGCTTGCACGCACAAGTCACGCGTACTTTGAAGTCTCTAATCCCTTCTCACACTCCTCTTTTTTGAGACAATACACAGTCTGTTTTTCCCGATCTCTGAAAGAAATTAGAGACAGTCCTTGTGAAATAGGTTGTTTTAAGTTTGCTCCAATCAATTCAGTAGAAGTAGAAAGATCTTTTTCCACCATGAAAAATATTCTCTATGACAGGCGGCTCAGTATGACAGTTGACAACTTAAAAAAGCATCTTGTTGTGACATGTAACCTAGGAAAGTGAGTAGGCCCTACCATATGGGATAGTTTATGAAGTATTTGTCTATTTTTTGTCTCTTTCCATGAATAATAAATGTCTATTTCACTGCCTATTTTTACAATTTTTAGTGCCTATATGCCTGTCTATTTTAGCAAAAATAAATGCCTTAACATCCAGGCTCTAGTAATAAGATTCGTAATATCACAAAAGAAGAGAGTAAGAAGTAAGGAAAAACCAAAGATGAAGAGAGAAATCGGAGAATAGAGATAAAGAAAGGGGAAAGTGCAATGAAAAGGAAAGAAAGACATCAGAGAAATTAAGCTAGCCTACTGTTTTTTTTTATTTATACAATAATTTGTAATGTGTATTTGAATTTGATATTGGTAAGTAATTTTGAATTTTGAAAAATATTCATATAGGAGTATTACAATAGTATTGTTAATGTAGCCTATGTGATTTTTGCTTGCAATAAAATAAAATCTATACTTATAATAAGTCTGTAAGCGAAATTTTTCTGGTAATTCTTGCTTTTCCAAAAATAATTGGTGTTAACATGTATAATTAATCATCCTGAGACCGAAAATAGTTTTTTTTTTTAATTTTTGTATGTATGTATGTCTGTCTGTCTGTCTGTCTGTCTGTCTGTCTGAATGTTTGTTACCTTTTCACGCGATAATAGCTGAACGGATTTCGATGAAAATTGGAATATAAATTAAGTTCGTTGCAACTTAGATTTTAGACTATATGGCATTCAACATACTTTATTTAAAAGGGGGGTTATAAGGGGGCCTGGATTAAATTAACCCAAATATCTAGCTTATTATTGTTTTTTGTGAAAAATGTTACATAACAAAAGGTTCTTTAAAAATGATTTCCGATAAGTTTTATACCTAGCAAAATTTTGATAGGACTGATATTTAAGGATATACAAGAGTTTTAAAATAACAATACAATACATTTCCACCGCCGCCTCAGATTATAGCGCCGTTGTTCCGTAACTCCTATGTGCAAAATATAAAATTTTTCAATAGGAAGAAAAACGATTTATTCACACTATGGCAGTGGTATATAGGAGATCATGAATTATTACATTTTCGAAAGAAAGAAATATAAGTACATACAGTAGATTGTATTATTTGCTGTATCACTATTTAAGTTATTTAATAGAGCAAAAATCTGAAAATCGATATGTCACATAGGAGTTATTGCAGGAACGACAACGATGACTGTAATGAAATAAAAAAGAAAATGACTCCGTCTATTTGAGGCGGCCTTGACGTTTATCATTATTAATATATAAGGAATTATCATTGCACTAAATGAGTGGTCTCTGGACCAAAATGATCGCATTTTAATTATTTAAAAACAGTTTAAATTGAGTGACACATTAAACGATTTATGCTTCTATCCTATTTTAATTATGTAATTACTTTATATTTATTTCTAACAAGTGCAGCGGAGCGCACGGGTACGGCTAGTATAAAAATATAAAAAAATATGTGCTTTATGGAGGCGATAAGGTTCACATACAGAGCTCAGAACAATATTGTGGAATGTTTGGGGTGTGGCAGGGGTGTACTATCTCCTTTTTCCAGAACGCGGTTCCTGCCTCCTACGCAGCAAAAAATTGTGTCTATTTTTATTGCTGAGGAACAATTTCGTGACATCATCTGCTGCACGTATATCACGATTCCGTCAGATCTCGTGATGCAGGGCTATTAAACCGCCTGGCCCATGTAACAACAAACATTGCTTCAAATAAACGTAGTATATGACGATTATGTCGAATATAAATTAAACTTCTTTTATGACAATTTTATTGATAAACTGTGTACAGTTGACTTGAAGGATTTCTAATGGATCACTGTGACTAATAAACCTCTCACGTTGGTTTCAT
Organism: Periplaneta americana; assembly: GCF_040183065.1. Classification (NCBI taxonomy): domain Eukaryota; kingdom Metazoa; phylum Arthropoda; class Insecta; order Blattodea; family Blattidae; genus Periplaneta; species Periplaneta americana. The sequence continues at coordinate 124,121,961 of NC_091127.1, forward strand.
TTGAAGCTCATTTTGCTAACCATAAAAATAGCCATTTGCATCAGACTCGGGCCTCATTCACTCTGCTTGATTTACGAGTAACTTATGCGTAAACAGGAATAGGCTATCACAATGGGCCTGGGAAGATACTGATCATTGATTTACATTTTCTACATATAGAATTTTATTAATACAAATTCATGGTTCTGGACTGTGGCGCTTGTTTTCTACGTAATACATAAATGATGTGTAAAATAGTTGCGCTCGGGCGCGGGTTCGATTCCTGCTAGAGCTGATTACCTGTTTGGTTTTTTTCCGAGGTTTTTCCCAAACATAAGACAAATGTCAGGTAATCTATGGCGAATCCTAGGCCTCATCTCGCCAAACATCATCTCGCGATCACTAATTCCATCGACGCTAAATAACCTCGTAGTTGATACAGCGTCGTTAAATAACCAAATAAAAAAGTGTAAAAACGCGTAAAATACATAGAAAACATAAAGTATGTAAAAAGTAGAAAGATAATAACATTACAAGAAAACGAGGATTTTGCAATTATTATTGTTAGTATGTATGCTAGAAACAAAATAGTACATTATGCAACGAGCCCTATAATGATAGTAATTAAGACACGAGAATGTTTGTTTATGAAACGAGCGCAAGCGAGTTTCATAATTTTCATACGAGCGTCTTAATTACCATTATAGAAAAGTTTCATACGACTTTTTATGCTCGACCATATTTCTAACTTGAAATTATTCAGAAGTATTCATTTTATTCGTATCTGACTCAAGAGCGGAAGTGACCTTGTGCATATCTCGTAAATTGTGAGATGTGCGCAGACGCGAAAGTATTAATGTTTTACGAGGAACAATAATGTAATTGAGGTTGATATAATATAGAGAATAACATGAACTAATTTTGATATAACCTGGAAATTCATTTAGAATTGAAAAGCGAGATGACAAATTGAATTTATTTGAATATTATTTACAATTAACGCTAATTATTGTAGTAACAGAACATAATCTTCTGCAACAGTATTGGATTTCCAGCCCCCGTGACGTTTCCCTCGTTGTCTTTCGATTGCATATCCGAGAATAATCGAAAACCTGAACTTTAATGAATAGGTGTACTTTAATGACATGCATTAAAGGACTGCTTCCAGGTGTGTAATTACTACATGTCGGCATGGTCGAGCATAAAATATTTTTTAAAACAATCTTTTCTTTCGGAATTTTTATGTGCGCTTAACTTTTGTTGCAACATTAATTCACAAACTGTCACATCCACATCATAAATAACGTTAGTATCGCGATTCGCATTCTTTGATTACGTGAAGTCACAATTATTATGAACATTAAACTGTATAAAACCTTTTTTTAGTGAAAATTAAATAATGAAAAAATGTTACCAAGTAATGTTTTCAGTGTTGGAAGTTAAACTACATTTTAAAATAATCGCCAATTTTTCATTATTTATGCTATAACAATGAAAGCTTTTTTCTGCAGTTATATAGCCTACCTGTACATATGAAAATGCATTCCAAGAATGTAAAGTTGTTACTAGAATTTTGAAATCCAATCGAAATAAATTGCCATTATAAGTACTAGTGCAAGAAGTAGTACTAGTGCAACTTATTTTTAAGAAAGTGAAAGATGAGGTAATTTTTTATTTGTTAATATGTGGCTGTACAAAATATTTTTTAGAAATAATTATTTCACGCTGAAACGTAAAGAAAATTAAAGTTTAAAATGTAATATAATTAAATTATGTTTATATTATTATTATTATTATTATTATTATTATTATTATTATTATCATCATCATTATTATTACATGAAAAATGGATTTTATGTCTGCGTAAATAACTGGTTTCCCACGCCATGTAAATTACTAGTAAATTATGTGTAATTAAAAAAAAACGTAATGAGTAAATTATCTTGCCCACTCTGTGTTTGAACTTGTTTAAAGTGTCTACAGAAAGCTCAAAGACAGCTGCATATTTTAAGATAACTTATGTGTAGCCTAGTCATTATTCCTTTATGATTAGCGACCAGAATTTCACGAAAATTTTTTTCTCACGTCTGTAGAAGCTAAAATAATAAGAAAATATATTATGTTTCCTTCAGACGTAATGAATATTTATTTCGTATTAAGAAACTAAAAAAAATCTATGTTTAAAGAAGAACTAGGCGTAAAATTATGCGGAATATTTTTATGATTTGTAGTAAAGACAGCTTGTTAAGTACATTCTAAAACAAACACCCCGTGACCGAGTTGTCTCTATGCCTTCCACCGAGACGAAACAGGGTCCATCCCCGTCTAGGTTATGAAAGAATGTAAGGTGGAAAATGTATGCGTGAATGTTTTTTTTTTACTGAGTTCCTCGCCATTATCATCATTCCACCAATATTCAACAATTTTCCTCAATCTGCGGGATCTCGAGCCAGGCCTCCAGAACATAAAAAGTAGCTGAAAGTTGTACACTTGCATTTAATATAGAAAATACGGAAATAAACAAATCAGAGAATTCAGAATTTTTAAAAAGAAGTTAAGGCCGTATTTTTTTTTAATTTCAAAGGCATAGCGTACCAGTGGTTTGAATGATATCTCCTAAACATAAAACAAAAAGTTGAAATCAATCACTCAGGAACTACTTTAAATCTACTTCAGCGTGGGGAAATGTTCACAATGGGGTTCCACAAGGCTCTATATTAGAGCCTCCTCTTTCTTCTAATTATTGTTATACATGATCTTGATCCCATAATAAAATAAACAGCTTAACGTACTCTGTTTGCAGATGACGCAAGTATCATAATTACAGATAAAAATGTTGCCACATTCAAATATAAAACAGAAATAATTGTCTTTAAAATTTATGAGTGGTTTACAACCAATAAACATTAATAAAACTAACATAATTCAATTTAAAACCACTTAAAATATAATCTCTCAAATATTCGACATACTTAACAATAATATACCACTGCTAGAAACATCAACAATTAAATTTTTTGGTTTGTATATTGACAACATATTAAACGAAAAAAAACATATTAAAATTATATTAAAAATTAGCTCAGCATGCTTCGCGATTAGGTCGTTACTGAAATTTCTGAGCATTAGTGTCTTAAAAGCAATAGGCTACATTTTGCTTATTTTCATTCCATATGTTTATGGAATAATATTTTGGGGAAATTCTGCATATAGTAAAAATATATTCTTACTACAAAAGAGAGCAATTACAATAATAGTTGGAGCAAAGCCTAGTAGTACAAGTACCCGTAAAAAGAATGATTTTCAAATTTATCATGCTATGAAAACGGAATAAGATACGTGACAATAAAAACATTCAATAGTCTTCCTGAGGAAATTAAAAAACATAACCGAAACCCTGCATTATTTCAGATAAAACTAAAAACAATACTCAATATCTCACACATTCTATTCTGTAGATCTGTAGACGAATTCTTGGCATTTACAGTACTGTGTAATAATTATCTATGTATATTTCATATATTATTAAATGGTAACCACAATATTGCATTACTTAATATGTTATTATTGTTATTATTATTATTATTATTATTATTATTATTATTATTATTATTATTATTATTAATGTAAGAATTCTGTATACTGTATATTTGAATTTTTATATGTTAAACATAATAATTGGACATTATCTTTATTCTAGCAAGAATATTATTGAACGAATAAATCTGCCCGCCCGCCCGCCCGCCCGCCCGCCCGCCCGCCCGCCTGCCTGCCTGCCCGTCCGTTCATTGATCCAACCATCCATCCATCAATCTATCCATCCACCCACCCATCCACCTGATCTAATCTATCTTATTTATTCTCATCTAATCTCATCTTATCTTGTCTGTTTGTTTATCTTATCTTACCTATTTCCCGTTGTTTATTAGCCTCTACAATAGTCTGTCTGTTCATCCCTTGTTCTGTTTGTTGTATCTTGAAATATTTGAGGTGACTAAATTAAAATTTAATTTGTTTTATACATAGTGAACCATAAGATGTAATGTAATTTCAGGGGGTTATTTTTTAGTTATTTCAAACAAAAAAGTTTAATACAATTTTGCTCTTTTTACTTACTTTTCGAGAAAAAAATTGTTTTATATTAAACATTTTACAGAGTCACATGGAGCAAGCATGATTACGAGTAACATGAGAATCTTTGGAAGTAATTCCAAAGTCTGAACTTTCAAGTATGGCACTCTATAGGTAGTTACCTGAACTGCTTGTGGGTGTCATGAACGTTTTTGAGGTAGTTTGTTTCAAATTTTAAAATTTAAATACCAGGTTCTTCTTCCAAACTTCAGTTTGAGAACGTATTGTCCTTATCGGCTATATCTGGAATTGGTTTGTACCGTAGGTTGCACGTTACATATTCAGCGATATCTTCAGAAATATCTCACAATCAGTAGTATCCAGGCTCCTTCCAGATTAGCCTCCGTGATAATTAGTGCTCCGACAATCTAATAATGCGGTCTCATTGTCATTAAATCGCAGTATTATCACAGTCTAGTATATAGTCACGAAGCTTGAGTTGTGAGAGTGCTAGGAACAATAGACTGTGCCAGTACTATTTCGCATTGTCTGTAATGAGGCGATATTAGCGATCCTAGTGGTTAGCAACTATCTATGGATGCATAGGCCCTATTTACTACGTATTGAGCTTCGTGACTGTATACACTAGACCAGCCGCGGCGAAAATGCGACTCACGAGCACATTGTGGCTCGCAGTGCTTTTCTCTCGCTTCCTACCTACAACCTCCACCCTCTTACTCACTGGAGTCAAACTCCGTTCTATTTGTATTTGTCTCGGACCTGCGAGTGGCGTATCGTCGCAATATCTCTCGAAACCATGTACCTCTATAAAAAACGAAAGTTTCAAGTAGGATGGGAGAATGCATTCTTTCGCTTACAATATGATGAAAATATTAAATGTATGATTTGTTCACAAATATTACTAGGAAATCGGTTGTATAACATAAAACGGCATTATAAGTTACTACATGTTACTGATGAAACATTAAAAGGTTAAGTGTTATTATTATTATTATTATTATTATTATTATTATTATTATTATTATTATCATCATCATCATTATCATTATTATCTCTGTACGTCGATTCTTTTACAGCAGATGTACGAATAATGCGGTTAGATTTTCAATTTAAACTCACAGATTTACAATGTGACGTTAAATGAAAGCTAGATGTAAGGACTTGACAGATATTGAACTTTTCAAATCTTTGGAAAAAAATAAATATTTGAAGCTTCGTTCTTTCGCTTGCTCTGTTGAAGCCATGTTCGCTGTAACTTACGTTTGTGAAAAATTATTTTCAACAATGAAAACAGTAAAAATCAAATTTAGATCACGACTGACAGACAAATACCTTCGTGATCAACTACGATTGGCAGTAAGTGACATAATTCCTGATTTTGAAACTTTGTCGCAGAGACATTCTGAAGACAGTTAATTTTAGGTTGTGATAATGTGTCCTATGTTTTCTTGTTCATTTCTTTCTTCGTTACACGTCCTAAACATTAACTTCCCCTCCGGTTGTCCGCCTCCCTCCATAGGTGCTATGCACGTTGCAGCTTACACAGTGGCTCGGCGCACCATGGCCTTTTCGCCACGGCTGCACTAGACTGTGGTATTATGTTTGTCGCCTTGGCTCTGTGGATATGGATGCGCTTCCGTTCAAGCGTTATGTTCGATTCCCAGAGTGGGCAATGAAAGAGGTTTATCCTCCGTTCATGGGTTGTATGTCTGTCCCTTGTCATATGCTACCTCACACGTGGTCCTGTACCGCGATGGCCACACGACCAGGGAAGACCATGATGTGTGCCTGTCAAGTATTCGTCAAATATATACACTTCCTTACAGCGCGTTGGATTGTAAATCGGTGTTAAAGCAGGAGATTAAACATGACGGACAGATAGAAATTATAATGTATTATTATCATTATTACATTGTAAGGCCTAATACCAGTAAGAAATAAAATTGTCACATACAACTAAATCATTGAACAAGTGAATCAATTTATATATTTAGGTAACATTATATCATATGAAAATTAATTGGATATAAATCACAAGTTAAGTAACTTTATTAAGATTACCGGCGTAATAAATAATATATTTAAACCAAAACAAACTTTAACTAAAAGCCAGGTAAGATCATACAAGGCGTTAGCTCTTTCGACCTTATTATTAGAGAGCGGAATTTAGGCAAAAACCTATTTTTTTCCTTGATACATACAGGCTTCAAATTTAGTATTTACATTTTTCATGGAAGTATAGGTATAAATAAAGGGGTTTTTATAGTGCCTAAAATGTCTATTTCGACGTTAGTTTGTATTTTTAATTTTTTTTTTTTATTTTTGCATCATTTTTCGTAACTGTTTGCTGTTTTTCTTAACATTCTGTACCGTTTACATTCCAAGACGGATAAAAACTCCTTCCTAGCAGTGAACAACACAATAGAGAAGTATACCTCCGGGCCACCCCTTCTCATTCTTACAATCTTTCAATCCTAAAATTCCAACTTTCAGTCGGCTTGGGTAGCGTAGTCGGTATAGCGCTGGCCTTCTGTGCTCGAGGTTACGAGTTCGATCCCGGCCCAAGTCAATGGCCTTTAAGTGTGCTTAAATGCGACAGGCTCATGTCAGTACTGGCATGTAAAAAAACTCCTGTGGAATTTATTATTATTATTATTATTATTATTATTATTATTATTATTATTATTATTATTATTATTATATCTTCCTCTGCCTGTCAGCAATTTAACACAAACTCGCTGGGTTGTACTAGAATAAGCATTCTCTTACATTCCAAGACAGATAACAACCCCTTCCTTTTTTCTCACCATTTGTAAGTACAGCAGTGAGAGACACAATAGTCACAATAGGTGCTCATCATCTACTGTGAAGCAAACTATGGAAATGTGATTGGTGAATGAAAAACACTAACTTAAAGACAGAATGCCTTTTTCATTTTGTGCATGCATGTGTACCCTTGTAAATTATGACGTGTGGAAGTTTCTTTTAATCCTAGAATTTTGCATTAAATAAATGTTTAATCTTATATTAGTGACATTCTTTAACAAAAAAGCCAATTTTTTTATTTTATAGAGCCTACATAAAGGAGTTTAAGAGCCTATTTTAGACGCTTAAAATGCCACTTTTTTGGGCCTAGAATTCCCCTCTCTATTTATTAGGCTATATGGTTGTGAGAACTGGACGATCAAGGCCAAAGATAAATCTAGAATAACTGCAGCAGAATGAAATATACGAGAAAAGCATTAGGTTGTAACTGGGATGATTTTAAAACAAATAGAGACATTTTAGAAGAATTAGGAGTATGCTGAGTTCTCGAAAAAATCCAAACTTATAAATCACGATGGATACAACATGTGAACAGAATCCACGGAATAAATTGCTTAGATTACTTAAAAACTACATCCTATCAGGCACAAAAAAAAAAAAAAAAACCAAGGAAGACCATGGAAGAGACTCCTCGACATCTAATTTGAGATCGGAACAGGTCAACAGTGGCCCAACTTCCTGAAAGCTACATGATGATCATTATTCCATTGTTCAGCTTACCTTTGTGATCATACATCACTGCGTTATTAGTTAATTTTGTGTACTGTAATTAAATAATACCGTTTTTATTACGTAAAAGCTGTTTAAAAATAATGTATCTGTTCATAAAGACGACTTGAACACTAAACACTGTTTATGAATATGAGGCGTGCTGTTCTGTAATCGATTCTCTTTAGTAGTGGCGACACGAACCCACAAGTCCTGACGGCGATACCCACGTCAGGCGGGATCGCGTGGGCAGTGCGTGAGTACTTTCCACTTCACGCAGTGTCCTTGCGCCAGTCTGTCCGTCCGTGACCTTCCGACTCAATAAAATCACGTCATCAAAACAAAGACAAAACAGTAAGTTATCAGATTAGAGCAACAAACCAAGCAATTAGCAATTATGCTCTTCCCTTTTTCTTTCCGCTAATTAATGTCATGGGATAGTCACGTATATACATTCTTTTGTTTGGAATAAGAGTTTTCGTCTCTAATTACTTCAGAATATAAATCTTACATGGTATTCATCTCTCTCTCTCTCTCTCTCTCTCTCTCTCTCTCTCTCTCTCTCTCACAGACACACACACACACACACACACACACACCAGTTCTCCTCCTCTATGATCAACTCAGTAAATATCTTATTCTACATTATGCAGGGTGTTGTTACTTATTGGTATACGTGTAAATATTGATATTTTTTTAAGAAAAATACATGTAAGACAACGCCCTAATTACCTTTTCCCTTGCTCTAATAGTTTTTCATAAATAGGCCTATGTAGACCTAATGTAATTTATGGTCTGATCTTAAGCATAGGCCTAATCATTGGGGTGTGATTTTTTTTTTAGTATTAACGATATATTGTGTTATGTATATAATGTATTTAAAATAGGCTTAAGGACTTTACTAATAGACGGTAGTATATTATACACACTATTTAAAGGGTGTAATTGATGTTTTGTTATTTGAAGTGTTGTAACAGTGAAGAAGTGAAGTGAGAAGAGTGTTGTGTAAGTGAAGTGTTTTTGTGTCAGTGAAGTTTTATAGTTTATAGTGGTAGAGCAAAGTATTTGAACAGCGCAATGTTTTTGATGTGTTAGTGAAATCAGGATAGTACCAGTGAAATGTGTCGCAGTTCCAGTGCAGTGAGTTGACAGCGAAAGGAGTGTAGTGCTGAAAGGCATTTGTGCATGTATGCACATATCATACTCGTGGGTTTTAGTTCGAACTTAGGGTTAAGATACAAATTAGATTTACTTTAAATGTTATTTTAAGTGATCGTGCTTCATTTAATTTGGGATGCTCATTATTATTATTATTATTATTATTATTATTATTAATTGTATTTTTATTAATTGTGTTTGTTATTAATTGTCATTATTGAGTGTAATTAGTTACCACTTCCACCGGGTATTTATCCACTTTCAGTGTGAATAAATAAATACATACATACATACATACATACATACATACTTACATACATACACGCGATAATATGTGTTAAAAACAATGTTATTGCATGTAAAATGCAAATATCATAAAGTCCAAAATTAAACGAAAATATCCTCAATTTTTCATAAACTTGAGAGAAATCAACGAAATTATGTTATAATCACGATATTTTCAACAAAAAAAAAAAAAAAACAAATTTTATGGAGAATTCGCTAGAAAAATGACGACCCAGGGGGATAAGGGGGATCTCGTAGCGGGCTCCGTCGAATCTGGGTGATGTGTAGTTTAATAATTATAATAGTTGAATCGATAGATGGCACCAAATAGTGAATCATAGTACCTACAGGAACACGGTGTTCAGGTTAACGTAGGAGTAGCAGAATGTAGCCTACTACCTGAATTGCATACATATAGAAAGATCTGAGGAGTCGTACAGGCAAAAGGGAACAATAATGCTATATTCATACGGTCTTACTAATAAACCGTGTATAGTTTTTATACGAGACTTATGCAGAGTTGAGACAGAAAACGTTACTAATAAATCATGCATAAGCAATGTATGTATAAGCAGTCTGTAACTATACAATGGGAATTGCTTAGCAGTAGTTATATACATGAAACCCGTTGTTTAAGCGTTGTATATAGAGAAAAAAATGGCTGCCCTTCTAACAGCTGTTCGTATCGACTGTCATTTTATGATGATGGTTGCCTTGTAACCACAGAAGAACAAACCAAAGAGCACAGAATAATTAGAATAATATTGCTGTAGCTTGTACTCTTTGACCAAAATATAGAGTGGTAATCGATTAGAGCCAGTTGTACTATCGATACTTAACACGCCACACTAGAGCACTCTATCGGATGCAATAGAGAACCTCAGATATTCTATTGCCTTTCGTAACGAAGTAATGACGAAACAATGACGTAGCTGTGTAACAATTGTACTGTTATACACAATGTATGTAGTGATTATTAGTAAGGAATTTACACACGACGTATAAAAGAGCTACTCATTGTAAAAGTATAAGACAGTTAAACGTCTGTATATAGAGTTTTTATTAGTAAGACCGATAGATTAGAAATATTAGCATTCTGTCTTCAAGCAATTGTCGTCGGAAGAAATGAGTGCTAAAATAGTATTTTCTCAAAGTCGACAGTTTACAGCTAAAGCGTGTCATGTAAGTGCCAATACTGTGTCGCGTATTGTAGAACAACATAAAATACACTAGCCCTATATCTATCTCATTGTGAATCCTTATTCACATCCCTTGTAAAATGTACTAAAAAAGAAAAGTGTTAGTAACCTAAGCGACTTTGAGATATAGTAGATACACTCCGCCGAGTCCACCGCTCTGGAGTGACGATTAGCATGTCTGACCGTGAACTAGCGGGTCCGGGTTTAAAATATTCTCTAAAATATTAGAAACAGCAATGAAAACTCAATTAACTCATCACTTTTCATTTCATTTCCATTTCATTTATTATATTCCATAGATCTTACATTAGCAATGAAGCTTTAAGATGTGGAACAAGTCAAAATTTTACAATATTACAATTTTTACAAATTTTTACAATATTTTACAATTTTTACAGTTTTCTACACTTTTTTTTACAATTTTTTACAATATTTTGGCGAGATGTAGTGAGATGATGAGGTGAGGCCCTAGGATCGCCAAAAGATTACCTGGCATTTGCCTTATAGTTGGGGAAAACCTCGGAAAAAATCCAACCAGGTAATTAGACCAAAGGGGATGAAGTGAAGTGAGGCCCAGGACTCGCCATAGACCATACGGCATCAGTCCCACGGCTGGGAAAAACCTCGGAAGAAAACCGAAACAAATAACTTATTTACCAAGGAACAATTCGGATTTAGAAAAGGCTTAAACACTTCGGATGCCATTGAAAAACTAATCTCAACTGTCATCTCTGGGTTCGATAATTGTGACAGCTCATTTGCTATTTTATGCGATCTGTCTAAAGCATTCGATTATGTATAACATAATTTGGCAACAGCGCAATAATGCTGGATGAGAATTGGCTGCAGTCATGCCTTCTGAAAATATATCCGTGTAGTATACATTTTTAATTTTACCGTTTTATAAGAGAGAGAAAAAAAGTGCAATAGTATGGCAGATGTTCAAAACCACTACATTCTGAAGAGACAAGATTATGTGGGATATTTACAACTGATGCATTGCTAAGTTAATGTGTGGGAATAGTGACTCCTGTTACGGAGACTGCAATGAGATGGATAATTACTGTACTTGTAACTCCAAAATACTTTTTCTTTTTTTTTTCTCTAGTCAGTTCTGAGTAGTGAAGTTGCTTTGGTTGCATACGTGGCGTTCAGGACATGAGCGTGTTAAAAGATCACTAGCTATGAATTCTATGCCCTGTAACTTACGAAAATTAATAATTGATTTATTAATAAGGAACCAGATTCAAATTGAAATTGCTAACGGGAAAACTAAGCCCATTGAGGTAAAAAAAGATGTTCCTCAGGGCAGTCCACTTTCTCCTACTCTATTCAACTTAGCAATCGACGGTATCATTAAGGACCTTACTGATAATGAAGTATCGCACGCCCATGGTTTTTCATTAGATCCTACTCTAGACAATCTCTCTGCCGTTGCTTTTGCTGATGACATTGCTTTGATTTCAAGTAGGGAAAATGAAATTACATCTCTGATTAGTCTAGCAGAAAGTAACCTTTCTACCCTTGGTTTGGCTATTAACCCTAGCAAGTGCAATTTAATAGCGATTAAAAGTAGTGTCCTATCCCAGTTTAATCTCATGTCCGCTAATGGTTCGCTCATTCAATCCATTTCTAATCCTAATGACCGCATTAAATACCTTGGTATTAATTTTAATGATGAAATCGTTTTTGATAAATGTGCAGTTTTTACCACATTCAGTAAAAATATTTCTAAACTCTGTCTCTCTCCCCTTTATTAAAACCTGATCAGAAGGTAACGATTATGAATCAATATCTCTGGCCCACTCTTACTTATCCCTTACAGTGTGCTCCACTCTACCAAATCAAAGCCAAATTTCTTAATGATTTAGATAAAGTTACCAGAGGAGCATGCAAAGAGCTTATTGGTCTTCCTCATGACTGCCCTAACGGAATGCTCTACTCCCCTAAAAAAATATCATGGTATTTCGTTAATGAAAGCATCTTGGGAAGCTTATGTACAACACATAAATATCTGTAATACTCTTCTTCGTGTTGATGACTGCCATCTCCACAATGTTAGGGACCTTGTAATTGAAAAATTTTCTGCTCTGTCAAAATTGAATATCACAACTATTGATGCTATCAACTGGTCAGGTCGGAAAATTCGTAAACACTTAAGAAATGACGCATTCCAAACTTGGACAAACCATACCTTGCGTGGTTTATAGTGATCTCCCCAAGGCTAACTCATGGGTAAGCAATCGAAAGGGCCTATCTTCCTCAGAATGGACCAATGCTTTAAAAATGTCAAGCAATATTTCGGCTGTTCGTGCAATACCGGGCAGAACTCTAAGCACAACCCGCTGCCGTCATCCAGACTGTAGCGAGCTTGAAACACTTGGACACGTGCTTGGACAATGCCCCAAAGGCGAGCTGCTGATCAATGCTAGACATCATCGTGTACGACATGCTTTGGCGATATCGTTAAAAACTTTAAATTGGGAGATTCATGAGGAAGTACATTGTGTATCATCAGATGGTTCTTTTAGACGGGCAGACATTATTGCTATCAACGGACGCTTAAAACGGGCTCTTGTTCTTGACCCTACTATCCGTTTCGAAAGATACCTAGATCAGGCCACCGAAGTTGATATTGAGAAGAAGTCTATATATGAACCTTGTCTGCCGTATCTTTCTCAAAAGTACAACGTCCCTCTTAAACAATGATCTGTCATTGGTTTGCTGTTTGGCAGTAGAGGTTCAATTACAAAATTCACATGGAATTATCTTAAGGAACTTCACATTCCTTTTGATTATGTAATGTCTATTCTTATAAATATTATCAAGGATTCTCTTCAAATATTACATCATCATCATCTCTATTTCAATTAATCAACTTATATTTGCCTTCAACAATTAACTTTCTTTTTTCTTTAATGTATCACATCACATTATATTTTACATGTTTATTGTATAAAGTAGACAAAGTACTTTATTTTAGTCATCACGAATATTGCAGGTCTGTGTGTCGCAAGGCTTTGTGGATAGCTTATACGCTACCCTCCAAGTAGTCCGTGGTTCGACTCCCGTCTTAGCAAGTAAAAATATTTTTCATCTGTCCACGTGACTAGGTGTTTGTCTCTTATCGTATGCTGTCCTATTTTATCTCAGCGGTGTCTTTGTGCCGTGCTGACCACAGTGCCTGTCAAATGTTAGTCGAAAGATATTACCTATGTAACTCTTCCCTACATCGCATCTAATAAATGATGTAATAGGCGAAGAGAGTTTTTGAGCTCTATACTCGTTCTGGAATGTAATTTTTATTTCTCTCTTTGTAATTTTTATTTGTTTAAGTTTCTTTTTTGTTACTAATTTTTATTTTCATGAAAATAAACTTACATGAAATATAAAATTATACAGATCTAACTGCAAGAAAATATTTATGAATATATATATATATATATATATATATCTATATATATATATACAGGATGTTTCCGAGCTGGCGTTACAAACTTTCAGGGATGATGGCGAAGGGCACATGTATCAATTTGAGATAGGAACCCTGGTCCGGAAATGACCGAGTCGAAAGTTCAAGCAAAAATAGTTGTGTGGAAATGGAATAATTTTATTCCTCTGTACACCTTATTTATGTGTATTTATCTGTACATCTTACACATACTGTATTCATCTGACGTTGTTTACGTTGTCTACTTACAGTATTCCATTCAGTGCGCTGTCTGAGGGATGGGGACAGGAAACTACATTAAAGCAATGCAGATAGCGTAATGTGTAACGGACATGGTCGGTCCTGATATGTACGTCTGTAGACAGCACTGTATGTGTACAAGTTGCAGTGTCCAGTCGATCAGTCCTAGTGAAATGGAGGAACACGAGAGCGGAATAAGCAGACCTGATTTTCGAATACGGATGAGCCAACAGTATACAAGCTCACAGATTGTATCGGGGAAAGTACCCACGTAGGAGACATCCGGCCCATATCATTTTTCCACGACTGTTCCAAAGGTTAAGGGAAGGAGGGCACTTGTTGCGAAATTACAATTCCATTTCCACAAGGATTTTTTTATAACATTCGACTCAGTCATTTCCGGACCATGGTTTCTTATCTCAAATTGATACATGTGCCCTTCGCCATCATCCCTGAAAGTTTGTAACACCACCTCGGAAACACTGTATATATATATATATATATATATATATATATATATATTCGTTTTCTTTTTTTTTTTTAGTTTTATTTGTTTTGATATCTAATTTCTGCTTCTATCAAAATTAATTTACAGGAAACAAGAAACCATATAAATCTAACTAGAAGATAATATTTCAGAACACAATTTTATTCTTTCTTTTCTTTTCTTTTCTTCAGTAGCGGAATACATGATGAGTTACCTATTTTCTGTTTTCTTGTTTATTTTTCTTTTTTCTCCTTTCGCTTGTTTTCTACAATTATTCTCAATCTTTCCTACTGTATCTTCCATTAATTATTACTCCATGATATGCAACTTCATCCCGGTATGTATTTTGGATCCTTGCCACTGTCACAAGATCCATATTCAATCTCCCCATTGCTATCAGCATCATCATCTGAACTTTCGTCAATAATTAGCAGAGTAGTATCAGAATTATCATGTACCTAATTTTTCATCCAGTGTTAGTTTGTTAGATAAAACAGACTTATGAGGGAATAAAAATACTGCACCGACAAAAGATTTTCTATTATTATTATTGATACATAAAGCTGATGTACACTTCCAAATATATCTTATAAAAACTTGGCTAAGCGTGTACAGACCGATTATTTAGTATTGTAAACTAACGTACTGCGGACACCATATTTATGCTGACGACATACAAATCTATCTTCATACTCAACCTAACTACATAAATGACGCTGTAACTAAAGTTAATGATGACTTAAATCCAATATCCTTATGGTCGAAAACGCACGAACTTAATTTAAATGCAAGCAAATCGCAGGCTATCTTAATAGAACATCAAAGATCGAAGTGTGACAAACAAAATTTGCCACCGGTAATTGTAAATAATACTTATAAGGTTTTTAAGGAACCCGCAGCTTCATTGCCGCCATCGGTCCCTATCCTGTGTAAGATTAATCCAGTCTCTATCATCATATCCCATCTCCCTCAAATCCATTTTAATACTATCCTCCCATCTACGTCTCGGCCTCCCCAAAGGTCAATTGTAAATAATATTGTACGTAAATGAAGAAGTATGAATCTAACAGTTATGTTTCACATCTTAAGATATTGTTAAATGATCACTTATAATGTTGTAAAAATTACATCAACATGTGCACTTTTCTGTGCACGGAGTTTTAATATTAGCAGATTTATAATAATTTTTTCATGTACAAGTTCGACTTGATGTCTGCCATCTTCAGATTCTTAGTGAGATTCTTACTTGTTTCCGGTTTATTCCAAGGCAGCAAAAGAAGAAACCGGAATGAAGGAAGGGTCTCACTAAGAAGATGGCAGACATCAAGCCAAACGTAATCAGACAGTGTATGCGGGATGACTTGAGGAAAAGTGAAGTTGTTTCGTATCAGAGTATATGGCATGTACCGCGCCGTCCGTCTTTTGTGTACCTGGCGAGTACAGCAGCGTACAGAACGAAGGAACCCCGGTCCTTTCATAGTAACATTGCAACGCAGTGTGTGCAGTTGTGTTATCCTGCTCAAGTATTTAGTACGCGTTGAATAGTGTTGTGCTGATCCATTCATAATGTCGAAGTCAAAACGTTAAATTCGCTTAGAGATACGAAATGCAATTAAGAAGTATGTCAGTGACATTTTATGTATTAACGAAGACAATATCGTGTGTAATGTATGTAAAATTGAAATAAAAACCAGAACAACTCAGGCTATAGAGATACTTTGCAACAGTACATCGCACAGGAAATGAGTTGAAGTGAAGTCTGAGGAACCATCATCATCATCATCATCATCATCATCATCATCATCATCATCATCATCATCTAATTGTGCGGATCTAAACGAAACGTTTTGCAGAGACATGTGCAACATGGTGCTCAGTGCAAATATTCCTCTAAAGAAATTGAGTGATCCCCATTTTGGAGGTTTTCTTTAGAAATTCTCTCGATACAAAAACTGTTTAAGCGATAGGCGAAGACGATTCAGCTTCGACAACTTACGAGAATAGCCTATATCGTCGTTTACTGCAACGCTGGTAATTCCATCAATGATGACGAGGACTGAACCTTGTAAGTTATGTACTACAGTACGTCATTTTTATTTTCCTTCTGACTGTACGGAGATACAGTAGCATGTTGACGTCGTCAGTTTACGTTTAAAATCTATTGAGCCAATGGTCTGAATGAAAACAAATGTAACATAAAGTAAATGTGCACCTATATTCAATGATAAGTCATCCCTCATCCATTGTCTAGTAATCATTAACTAAGGTAAATCACAAACACAGTTTCAATTAACACAGTAAAATTGTTCATTTAACAAATTCACCAAATCTTTAGTGATAAAAGTGTTAAAAGTGTGTACACAATATGTATATTATATTAAAGAACTTATAAATATAAGATATCACGGAATCGTACGTTTAAGAATGAGGAAATTCTGTGTCCTAGCAGGATACGAACCCGTAATTGTGACTCCAACGTAGTATCAAAGAGTCATAACTAGGGATCGGATTTTTATGTAATTACATATTATATTCCTTTCAACCTAACCGTATATAAATAACAAACTTTTTGCGAATCTTGTAATTACCATTCACATATTAAAATTTGATAAGACATATTTTTACATATTTACCCCACATTACATATTATGACTTGGTATTACATAAATCTACATATTTAGGGGTTTTATTCATTTTTACTTCTCTAAACGGAAAAAAAAAACTTCTGCTGGGGAAGTTTACAATTTGAAATACCACAGATTTAAAAAGCCTTTTCACCTACCCAAGAAAGGATATATTTCGGGACGAAACAAAACGTCCTTTGTTCCAGGAAGTAGCCTAATAGAGGCACTCACTCCATACCGCCCACTGTAAATATGAGTGAACAAAAGGCACCCTTTCTCATACAACTACCTTGTATTGTAAAAATCACTCAGAAAGTAGCGTTGCTTTCATGCGGTGGAGTGGGACGAGGACGACATGATTTGTCTCGAACTATAATTGTTTTGCACACGTCTTAACAAGCCGTTCTCATGCAATTTGCAACCTTACCCACCCTCTTCCTAATCCTTCCAGGGAATACTCGTGTCAAGTCTGGCATGAGCCGCAATAAATTAGCCGACTTTTGAAAAGAAGCTGAAGTGAAGGAACAAACTGGAAAGATGTTGAAAGATTAAAATAAATAGCTTTTCAGGTTATTGCTTGACCTCTTTACTTTAAATTTAGTAGACCTATACGGAAATGGGATTTTTCGAGCAATTAGAAAGTATGGTTCTCGACTGGAATAATCCTACCTTTCTGAATGAGACAGTAATGTCTCTTTTCAAACAACAGTTTGTAAATGCCTATAGTTTGAGGTTTTAGTAGGTACTGTACTTGTTTCTTACAGGAAGCAGCTAAAATGCATGTGTCCCATATCTCCTCTTATTTTCTCCTAATCCAGTAAAACGAAACAGTGCTTGCAATATTGTTGTGTCATTCATTTCACTCAGTTCTCTAGTTTTAGTACTTACAGTACCTGTAAAGTGCAAGTGAGTTTATCTACTGTTTTTAACTAAATAAAATGGCCCCTGTATTTTTAACCCTAACGACAAAAGTAAAATCATGGATTGCAATGGACGAAGCTTTAACTACAGATGGAAAAATAGTAATTTGTCAAGTGTGCGGTAAAAAAGTCGCGTGGTCTATTAAATCACAACTATAGGCTTCCTATCCTATACCTGCAGATATTGATATTAAATATTTTCATGATTTAAATATTTTGGTATATATTCAGCTTATTTTTCTTACATAACTATGTACATATTTCACACTTTGATATTACATAAAAATCCGGTCCCTAGTCATAACTGGAATACGTAAAGGTATTCCAAATTACAGCACATAAATGAATCTCGAAAAAACTAGTGTATGAGTGGAGACCTGCACTTCCTTGCTTTTAATATCAAATACTTTACAACCTAAAGATTATTCCTCTACCGTGTGCCACCGGCAGGTCTTTACAGCGTTGTTTCTTCGCTCGGCCACCCGCACCACAACCCTACGTATCGCACATACGTAATCACCAATGACAAACCCGTCTTTTTCCCAGACAGACAATGGGATGTCAAAAAGAACACACAGATGGAAAGACAGACAGACAGACTGACTGACAGACGCTGATCATAAAGATCAAAACTTCCCACAACAAATGCATTGTTATTCACGTCTTCAGAGTCGCTTCGGGTCTTTCATCTTGGATGCATAAACAGTACGACGTGACTAGCAAGAGAGATTCTGGTACCTGTACCTGGCCATGCCTGATCGAGCGAGAGGATCCCGTCATAACGGAAGCGCCCATATGAATCACTTTTAAATTGTCCCCACACACTGTTAATTTCAAACGCTTACTGGAAACAGTTGAACGCGAATAGTAATAACACCGGTTTCCCGCGAGATGACTCACTTCTCGTTTATTTCACTCTACGGAAATGTAGTCGTCTGAGTCACGGGTAATTGGATCCTCAACATCGTAACAGTTGAAAATCTGACACTCATTGCTTGCAAGATATTTAAGACTTGGACAGTAAGAAAAGGAGAGGAATTACGTTGCAATATTTTGACACTAGATAGATATCGCACTATAGGATATTTTGTATCTACTGAAATCTGAATTACTCACGTGAGAAGCCGTATCAAATATAATAATAATCACCTTCATGTATTTCCTTAGGTAGCGTGAGAATAGTATTGACACAATGTTATTCTAAGTGAAATATCAGATTCCGCCAAAAGAATAATTGAAGGGTTCAGAACCAGAGTGCTGCAGAACAGCGCTTACAACCGGTTTATATTCGACCGGTTGCAGATCAACCGGCTTAATTGGACATTCGTTCGGCTATCCGGCCTCGAAGCGGTTGCGCCTGGCTAGACAGAACCACAGACATAGAGGAGAGAATACCAAGCGCATTTCACCATACAGGAACTCGATGACATTTTGTAACTACACAAATGGAGTAATTGATGGAAATGTACTTTTCCTAATTAAAAAAAGTGTTAGCTTGAAATTCTTAGGAAAATATTTGGGGCTAAGAGGGATGAAGTTACAGGAGAATGGAGATAGTTACACAACGCAGAACTGCACGCATTGTATTATTCATAATTAGGAACATTAAATCCAGACGTTTGAGATGGGCAGGGCATATAGCACGTATGTGCTAATCCAGAAATGCATATAGAGTATTAGTTGGAAGGCCTGAGGGAAAAAGACCTTTGAGAAGGCCGAGACGTATATGAGAGGGTAATATTAAAATGGATTTGAGGAAAGTGAGATATGATAATAGAGATTGGATTAATCTTGCACAGGATAGGGACCGATGGCGGGCTTATGTGAGAGCAGCAATGAACCCGCGTGTTCCTTAAAAGCCATAAGTAAGTTAGCTTGAAATAGGGTTATAATTGATTGGACACTTTGGTACATTTATCTTCATAACTAATATATAAATCAACTAATGGACACCGGTAAAAACAAAGGAAATGAGCCTAATGCGTAGATGAAATCTGACGTGTAAACAAATACAAGAATAAAATAAATTACAATTACTTACAAAAGAGAAGAGCAAATATGTACACACTTACTATTGTAACGTTCATACTTTAAACTCAAAATACATAAGCTACCTCTGAAAGAGTAGTTGTTAATATAGCCTATATCTTTTTATTATTCTGAGAGGATGTATTATTATTTCTCTAATAAATCGTTTTTAAGGAGGTAACAAGTTATTTAATAAAAATAGAAGCACTCTCACTTCTAATGATTGTAGTTTCATGATGCGTGTTTCAATCAATGAGAAGAAAGGAGGAAATAACAATTGAAAGATACACGATGATAATTGCGTTCCTGCAACGATTCTTGGAACTCCTGGATTGCTCAATATTATCTGTCGTTCATGATCCAGAGCCGTCCACCCGAGTGAGACTCGGACATTCGTTAAACCGAACATTGGACTACTCCGCGAGACGGAAGAGCTTCGCATACTGTCTATAGCGCCAGGCGTTCAGTAGCAATCTGTTATATCTTTCGTAACCGGTTATGCAGGACTCTATTCAGAATCATAGTGGGCCAAGCGCCATTTACTAAAACCGTAGAAAACAAGAGTTAAAATGAAGTTATAATCATAATTCAATGGAAAAATATAGCAAGTAATATAAAGTATACACATTAAAACTAAATATGTCAATATTCATTAAACTGTGGTATTAACATAACTTTAACCCTTGCTTTCTCCGTTTTTAATAAATGGCGCTTGGCCCACTATGGCTCTGAACCCTTCAATTTCTAACAACATACACAATGTAGAACCAGAGGTTTCCTAATTTCTCTCTTCACTCAAATTAAAAAAGTATATAATTTTGTTTATCGATAAAAGAATAAATAAATGAAGTTGCTGCGTACTCTGAACACTCTGATTATGCTCATACAATGTACACAATATGACTTGTTACCTTCCTATAACGATGCAACTCAACCCTTTGCCGAGTAATAACATACCAAGAAAAATTTACGATGGAGTTGTAGAATTCCACAAATCTGGTAGACAGTTGATTTAAACAAGATGCACGTTCCAGTAAAACGTCTTCTTGTGCAGTAATGCACACGGCCTTGCAAATTAAAACCTTACGTCTGGCGGTACTCTGTTTGTAAATCTGGGATTTCTGCCAAGATCTCTGATTGGTTCTCTGTTCCAAGAAACCGACAGAACACATTCCTCCTGCAGAAGATACTGCAGTACTTCATTCTTGCTTCATTGTTATACGAAGGATAGAACAATTGTTATGATGTAGCAATCAATGCGTTTCGAAATTTTCACTGAATTATACTCCTTTCTTCAGCATTCCTGAAATTGAAAGAGTATTTACTACGCGTCTGTCACTACCTGTCTACTTGCTTGTCCATCCAATTCCATAGACTTTTTTCCTTATTTATTGCATTTTGTTCTTGAAAATCTTCCAGCTGTAAGTTTTGCGGACCAGATTTCTGTTCCTGACAGGGAATATCTCTCTTATTGTGACTGGATGTTTGATTTTTATATTATATTTCTGCGGTGTTCGGGTAAAGGGGGATAAGTCATTTTTTGTGCAGATGGAATTTTGTTCCCAAGATGAACACTCAAGTTAAATTACACAAGTGAGTGTGCAAAAATCAAAAGAATACTAGCAGTTTATGTGTTTTATTTGTGTAGAAAATTATTTGCAATAAGGGTTTCAAGTTTGATTTTCATTTATCTCCAAACTCATTTTTATGATATCTCCCTTTACCAAAGAAGGCAACAGATTTATTCTGCAATTAGCGTAAATTATGTTATTGATATGATATATTATAAATGATATATGATACGAGTACGATACACCGCTCTACGACCCACGTCCTACGGTACTCAGGTGTCTTTATTCCTGTAGCAGCTTTGCGAAAATCCATTACGTAAAATGGTGGATTAATAATTAAATCATTGAAAACTCTTAAATCGTAAACTTAATAAAAACATTATGCAAAATATATATTTTTGGAACTGAGAACTGTAATGTGTAGACGTTTATAAACGATGTATTTCTAAATGTGCTTAAAAATAATGGAATAAAAATTATGATGCAAAATATTTGTTTCTGGAAAATCTAAGCGCAAAGGCAGAAAACGGTAGAGGACTTTTTCTTTCATCCTATGCTAAGGCTTCGTCCTTCAAAAGGACTGTAATGGCAGCTTTCCGCCCGGTATAGCCGTGCAGTTGATACAGCGTTGTTGTGTTGAATAACCGAAGAAAAAACATAGAATAGTCCGTTTTTCTACAGGAATGGAACCAAGTCCACTCAATTTTATTATTACACAGAAGATTAATAAAAATTTGCCTAATCAGAAATATGGATTACCCAACAAATTTAATTTATACAGATTTTAAAGTAGTAACTAATGAAGAAATTTATAAATATAGTTTAACTAACAATAAGACTAAAGGTACGGTTTGTTTACGGCGATCATCGCCGGGCGCACATCGCCAGCGATTGTCGCCGGAGTTGCTAGCAGTTGAAATGAATGGGCACGGTTTCTTTACAGCGAAGATCGCCAGCGCAGTTCGTTGGACGCGGCGCAGATCGCTGGAGGTTGCTTTTGAAGCAAATTCAGGATGCACATCGCCGCATTCGTGTTCAATAATCGATATTTAGACAAGGTCATGTTGTAATATCGAATATCTAATCTGTACACGTAAATCACGTCTGTACGTTTTGGCTGCAAAACAAATCAAGACGTTTTGTAATTTTTCGCGGTCTGAAGACGAAATTATTATTGAATATGTGTCACAACATAATGCTATTTTTAATATGAGCTTGTGAATTAATAAACAAATTAAACAATAAACCCTTACATTACATATTACATTTTTATCACGCCCGAGCCCCAGAGAATTTCGTTCAGTGTTGGGTAAGGGGGAAATTCTCTCTTCTGTTAGTTTTCTGTGACTAGGCCTACCTAAGTACTTACGCGGTATTCTGAAATATAGCGGTTTTTTTTTGTAGAGCTGTAGTTGATCGTATATACAAGGCATAATAAAAGCCCAAACGAACCAAACCTAACCTATCACATGTTCGTACATGTAAAGTGTATAAGCGGATTACGAAGGGAACTACCTCAGCGCTAGTTTAGCCAATTTTTTTTTTTTTTAATTATTGTTTAGAATACACCATGTAATGTAATACAGTATCATAATAATAATAATAATAATAATAATAATAATAATAATAATAATAATCAGTTCATAACCTGAGTTACTGCCAATCTTTCAACTGGAGTTACGGGGGTCTTGACAAAATTTGTAGGTAATTTAACATTGTCATTTTCAATTAAACTCAAAACATAATCAAACTGGTCAGGTGAGAGTCTGAAATATTCCTTAAATTTTGTAGCGTTTTTATAAAGATGTCTCATTATCAATGTGTTAAAACAGAATTCTGTAAACCTATTCCTGAATATTTCATTAGTCCGTAGCTTGTTCCTTTTATAATACGCAATCGAGATTTTGATATCGTCATCTCCCTCTTCTAGAATAAATAGCAACTTCATTATCTTGAATTTATGCATTATAATTTTTAGGTTATGTCCGTGGCCTACATTAATTTACTTGACCATATATAGTAGATGAAGGAATAAACAAATGAGAATCTACAGCGATGTGCGTCAATAAAGAAACCACTTCTCGGCGATCATCGCCAGCGTTTATAATCGCCTGCGATGTGCGTCCGACGATGATCGCCATAAACAAACCGTACCTTTAGAGGGATGAAGTTACAGGAGAATGGAGAAAGTTACACAACGCAGAACTACACGCATTGTATTCTTCACCTGACATAATTAGGAACATTAAATCCAGACGTTTGCGATGGGCAGGGCATGTAGCACGTATGGGCGAATCCAGGAATGCATATGGAGTGTTAGTTGGGAGACCGGAGGGTAGAAGACCTTTGGGGAGGCCGAGACGTAGATGGGAAGATAATATTAAAATGGATTTGAGGGAGGTGGGATATGATGATAGGGACTGGATTAATATTGCACAGGATAGGGACCGATGGCGGGCTTATGTGAGGGCGGCAATGAACCTTCGGGTTCCTTAAAAGCCATTTGTAAGTAAGTAAGTTTAACTAACTAACACAGAAATCAAATAAAACATAAATCTAATCGACATGAATATCGTACTCGAAGACAAAAGTCTACTTTCCCATTAATTGAGCTTAAATGTCATACAAGTGCAGCTTTTAAACATGGTGCTAGTTTCGGCCCAAGACTTTACAATAAAATTGAAAACCATTTTCCAAATTTGAAATATTTTAAAATTGAAGCTTTAAAAAAAGAAATTTATAAAATTATTCATGATATAATATTAACAAATGTGTGTATTTTTTTACCTTTTATTTCTGTCGACTATATTCATGTTTGTATTGAATATCACTGGCTTCTGTCTGATTGTCAATTTATATTAAGTTTAAATGTGTTTTTCTCTCTTTTTCTCTTTCTTCTTCTTCTTTTTTTTTTTTTTTTTTGCTTGTGTATGTTATTTATTGGTTTGAATGAAGTTACTTACTGTATTTAGTAAACTGTCCTTGTAAATTTTATGTTATATTATTGGCTAAGACCACACCGTACATGAGCCTGGCTCTTACGGTAGTGGCTAGAAACATTTTTGTTTTATAATTTTAATTTGTACTCTCCAGCTAACTAGTTAAATAAAATTTTAACTATAAATATTATTAGCCTACATCACATATATTATTATTATTATTATTATTATTATTATTATTATTATTATCACTACTATTAGTATTATTATTATTAATATTATTATTATTATTATTATTATTATTATTATTATTATTATTATTATTATTATTATTATTATTATTATTATTATTATTATTATATGTGGTAAAGAAAAGGTTTAGAAATACATTTGGCGCGTATTTGCGGAACAGAATAATTCAGCTATGTCTTGGTAATTTACAACGCAGAATGCAGTCCGGATATGCAGACGCGATGGTCGGCAGCACTTCGTGAATGGCATGCTTAATATGTAGGCCAACTCGATGACGACACATCCCGCGTCCTGATTGGTTCTGCGAGTATCTGACCACTGTTGCACATTATTCATTTATACCACGGTACATAAGCAATGAAGGACTTCTACATATTATTCGGAAAATTCAGCATTTAGTCCCAAGCCGAAGTATTCGTGATTTTTCTCAGTCTTTCTATAACCCTGCTTCAAAATTGGGATATTCATGCATACAATTTCGAATTAATTACCGGTGTCATTACGTCAGCTCCTTATCTATGCGGATGACGTGAATATGTTAGGAGAAAAATCCACAAACGATTAGAGAAAGGTCGGAAATTTTACTTGAAGCAAGTAAAGCGATAGGTTTGGACGTAAACCCTGAAAAGACGAAGCATATGATTATGTCTCGTGACCAGAATATTGTACGAAATGGAAATATAAAAATTGGAGATTTATCCTTCGAAGAGGTGGAAAATTTCAAATATCTTGGAGCAACAGTAACAAATATAAATGACACTCGGGAGGAAATTAAACGCAGAATAAATATGGGAAATGCGTGTTATTATTCGGTTGAGAAGCTTTGTCATCTAGTCTGCTGTCAAAAAATCTGAAAGTTAGAATTTATAAAACAGTTATATTACCGGTTGTTCTGTATAGTTGTGAAACTTGGACTCTCACTCTGAGAGAGGAACAGAGATTAAGGGTGTTTGAGAATAAGGTTCTTAGGAAATATTTGTGTCTGAAAGAGATGAAATTACAGGGAAATGGAGAAAATTACACAACGCAGAACTGCACACACTATTCTTCACCTGACATAATTAGGAACATTAAATCCAGACGTTTGAGATAGGCAGGGCATGTAGCGCGAATGGCGAATCCAGAAATGCATATAGTGTATTAGTTGGGAGGCCGGAGGGAAAAAGACCTTTGGAGAGGCCGAGACGTAGATGGGAAGATAATATTAAAATGGATTTGAGGGAGGTGGGATATGATGATAGAGACTGGATTAATCTTGCACAGGATAGGGACCGATGGCGGGCTTATGTCAAGGTGGCAGTGAACCTTCGGGTTCCTTAAAAGCCATTTGTAAGTAATTTAGAAAATGTCACATATTATTTCAGCACCTTTCTACTGTTACGCCATGTCTTTCAGTTTCATATTCAGAGCGTAAAGAAAGTATGGAATATTACCCGCTAATTTGAAAATTTTAGTTTTACTACAAAATGTGATACACAAACATTTGTTAGTAATAAATCGGGTAACATTGTTAGTATTTTAGGAAGAAATTCGACATACAAGAGTGTGATAAAACTTTTAGATGGAATTCTACATCAAATTTTACATGCAGTTATTTGATATATGAATACATAAATATTTCATTCTTGTTACTGACTAAAGTTTTAAATTTTAAAGAAACTTATTTCAACAGCCTTGAACCTCATCTAAAATATGTTTATAATTGGTTTATTATATATTATAGAACACAGACACATTACATACAACAATTTTACACAAATATATATTATTATTTAAATACAATTTCTACATTTTACCTATTAACATACTTTGTTTTATCTTGCACTAGCTTTCAGTTATTGTGCAAGACTCAACTCATTCTAGAATATTGGTACCATCAGTATTGGTTTACCTTCCTAAGACGTACTTCCCTCTTTACTCTGCAATGTGCAGCTAGCGTATCTAAATCATCTCTAATTCTAGTTTCTTCCATACCTCTTTCCTTACAAAAATATTTATACAGTTCATACAAGCTCTCTCTCGTAGGTAAGCCTTCATTCCTTAATTTTATTTCATAATATTCTTTTAACGTACCTTCAAAACTATTAAATTTAGAAATAAAAAATATAGCCAAATAATTTCTAAGTCAAATATGTTACTATCTGTGAGTCTAGACAAAGCGTACCTTCCAAAATTGAATTTATTAGTCAGCTCAGTAACTGTACTTTCCCTTAATGCTTTCTTCCTTCTGTTTTTTAATTTTGCAATCTTCTCCGGTATTTTATTTTCCGTTTATTTGTTTATTATTAAGGGATGTTGACTTTCCTCGTATTTCTCCATACATGTACACTTGTTACTTTCTTCCATGCATAATTTTACATCTATAACAAGAAAGAGAAAGAACAATATATACACATACACGTACATATACATATACACTACAATTATTTCACTATTTATTTATATATTTCTTAATTACTTTCGTTCACATCTATTTCCTTTATTCTATCCATTCTAATTTTTTTAACCAAAAAAAGATATAAACCTAATTGCTTTTGCAATTTTATGTTATTAATGTTCATGAGCTTTTTTATAGCTATTTCTTTATTAATTTGAAGGAATTTTCTTTTATAAATTTCTTACGTATATCTTCAGTATTTTGACACTCAAGAACAATGTGAATGTCGTCTTCTCTCCTCCCACACAATGGGCATGTGCCTTGAGGTATTCATCTAAAATATGTAGGTCCACTGTTGTCCGGTATATGACGAAACTAAATAAAACACTAATAATATAAATGGAAATATAATTAAATTAATAATATTTGTTTTTTTATTTCTGAGGTGAAATTAGTACAAAACGATTTTACTGACTGAAACGCGAAGAATAGAAGTCGTAATGATGGTTGTCAAAGGGACAGAATATATATATATATATATATATATATATATATATATATTTAAATTGAATAAAAAGGGGAAGGAATAAGCAAAAATCTGAAATACTGAAAAAGATAACAGAAGGGGGAAAATACCCTTGATACGAAGAAACTCTGCATAAATTTACAAGACAGGTACAGGCTATACTTGAATATAGTGTTAATCTCAGTCATACAACAGTATGAAAATTGTTGAATTGAGAGAAATGGCATCGCTTTAAGACCTAGCTTTTGTAAGAATTAAATAAAGACGATTTTGATAGAAGAAACGAGTACTGTGAAATCTCAATTGATAAGGGAAATCAAAACTCAGATTTTCGAGACATACAGTGTATTTTCAGATTAGGCTACTTGCTGTTTAAGTGGCAATAATAACTATCATAATAAGTAATTATAATCCGTCTTGATCTCACGACAACGCTAATTAAAGGGCACAAACGCACATACAGCATAATCACAAAGTCATTCTATGGGAAAGTTCAGCGGAAAATAGCAACATTGGTACTTTTTCATGGAAGAAAATTTAGACTCTAATAAATATCTACAGTTTTTTAGTGTTTATGGTAGGCTATTGTGGACAGTTTTTTCGTGGTGTCCTTCAGGATAACATAATAATAATAATAATAATAATAATAATAATAATAATAATAATAATAATAATAATAATAATAATGTTTTATTTTCGCTGGCAGAGTTAAGGCCATAAGGCCTTCTCTTCCACTCAACCAGCCTTAATCAATACAATACATAAATTTAAATTACAAATATTTTCACTACACTTAAAAGGTTCTCCAGCAATAATCTTCACTACACATTTATTTAAATTTAGATAAATCTATAAGGTAAAGTAGTAACTTAATTTATGAGCTAATTTAATTCAATGAATTATAATTAATTTAATATTTGAGATAGCTAGTAAAATGATGAAAATTAATTTAATATAAGCTTACTAGGACTATGTTACAGGGAAAATATATATTTCTATTTCTATAATGAGAATATTAATGTAATTGTCATTAGAGGTTTTGTAAATCTATTTAGAGAAATTAAAGATAATAATAATAAGAATGGACAGATGTTAGTTTCATTATAAGTAACAAATATTAATCAGCAATTCATCTGTTAAGTAAGAATTTATGTAATTTTGACCTAAATGAAGCTATTGTCCAACAACCCCTTATATCACTCGGAAGTTTTGGAAAAGTTTCTCATGAAAATTTTCGGAAATAAGTAACGGATCTCCGGAATGAAATGTTCCGTAATAAATGAATAAGAAGAAGAGACCACATTGAATGGCCTGCTAGACCACCTGATCCCAACTCAGATTTCTTCTTACGGTGCACTTGAAGTCCAGAACTAAACATAAGGGGAATAACTAAAAAATGTTGCAGACTTTAATGATAGAATTAGGGATGAGATGCAAGAGAGTACTACTACTACTACTACTACTACTACTACTACTACTACTACTACTACTACTACTACTAATAATAATAATAATAATAGTAATAATAATAATAATAATAATAATAATAATAATAATTTCTGAACTTTTAGGAGTAACTCCGTTTCAGAGCCTTCGGTTACGAGACGCGGTTAGTAATGTATGTATGTATGTATGTATGTATGTATGTACTCGCCAAATTTAACAACCCTAGCTCAGAGGAAAAAGTCATAAAAGTCATATCAACATGCTCTCGATGTTTATGTTATGCGTAACTGAATTGCTTTTTAACAGCGTTGCCAGATATATACGGTCTCAGCCTGACTAGAGAGGTCAGCTTATCTTGCCGCAAGAGATAACTACTAACTTCTCTGTTAAAAAACATCGTACTTATCGTAGCCCAGCGGCTGGGCTAATTCAGAGTCATAATGTGACAACGCTACATAACTAACAGGCATGCACCGTATGATTTATTATGTTTTTGGTAAGGCACGAGTCAGCCGAGTGGTGAGAGTGACGTCGTCTAAGCTTGGCGAGAACAATACGAACGTACGTAAAAGCTTCTTTTGTCATTGCTATGTTCCTTTTGACTTGCTGGCAGCATCTCATGTTATTACTATAATACACCGCAAGTATCTGAAGCTGTTCAATTGTTCTACTGTCTCATTTCGAATTCGCACCTTTAACTTCTTTATTTTTCTTCCGATAACCATGGTCTTTGTTTTTTTATATATCTCCATTCCATCCTGCGCACAACACGTTCTGTATAAAATGAAAGGTAAATGTAATAAATATGCTTATAATATTCATTTTCTGCATATTATTCGAAGCATGTAATGTGTCATATATATATATATATATCTTCTGAGTTGTATTAGATAAACTGTATTCTGAATACTTCGCTTTATAGAGCTATTCACTTTCAACCATTTTTCCATCATCTTATCGTCTCTGAATAAATTTTGTTACTTACTTACTTACTGGCTTTTAAGGAACCCGGAGGTTCATTGCAGCCCTCACATAAGCCCGCTATTGGTCCCTATCCTGAGCAAGATTAATCCAGTCTCTATCATCATATCCCACCTCCCTCAAATCCATTTTAATATTATCTTCCCATCTACGTCTCGGCCTCCCCAAAGGTCTTATTCCCTCCGGCCTCCCAACTAGCACTCTATATGCATTTCTGGATTCGCCCATACGTGCTACATGCCCTGCCCATCTCAAACGTCTGGATTTAATGTTCCTAATTATATCAAAATAAATTGTGTATTTAAGTAAATTGTGTTAACTAAATAATTACGGTATCTTATCTTATCAGACACTATATATATTCTTAGTTGTAGCCTATATACAGAATTGAGAGGTGTGTGCACTAACGCACACATACATATATACTGTACTAGGAAGTTTCGGAGAACAAAACATTATTACGAGTAATAATAATTAGAAAATAAGTTTGCATTCACACCATTACACTGCTCTGAGCACTTTCGGTTGATCGGGCGTCTTAGACTTGGGGTTCTCGTGCTCTGCATCGCCTGTTTAATGACGAGAAAAGCTATTTGTGACGTCACAGAGCATTCAATTGGAAACCACTGCTTTACTCGAATTTGTGACATAGAAGAATAAATGTAACTTACTCTCTTATGCATACCGGTACCTAATTTGTCGTATTTTTTGTATGAATATTTAAGTTGATTTCGTTGACAAGCCCTTATAAACGCTACTTAGGTAAATTTATGTTTTTCATTACATGATATCCTCTTTTACGATTAAGACTAGACAATGATGTGTGTCCAGTATACATCGCTTCCGGAATGGTATGACGTCACCGGAACCGAAGTCTCAAGTTACTGCATCCGGTACTTTCCGCGTCATTGCTAGAGAGCTCTCCCTCACCCCAGCCCACAGCGGTACCTGATGGAGAGGCTAATGGACCTCGAATCTAAATTGACTGCACATTCTCCTTATAAAACTTTATGGCCTCCCAAATATGGCTTTAAAAGGTTTCTCTGCAGAGAAAGAAGAGTGCAGTCACTTTTAATGTAGCTAAGTCTGTTGGCTTAACGAGATAATGACTCTGCACCATGAATTCTGGTGGCTAAGTTGTAGGCGGTGATGAAGATACAGATTTAATACCGCGGAATTCATTATTGTGAGTCGGTACCACTCCGAGGTAATATGTCTGTCCTCAATGTAAAGCTCTGTGTCGTGTTAATTGAAGGCCCGATATAGTGCCGCCTTCACGTGACGGAAGTTCCATCTTGTGCCTGTCTTAAATCTAAGTAAGGGTAGTTATTAGACATCGGAAGTTAAGGCACTAAAAATGGTGTTTCAGGAGCCTAAAAGGCCCTAAAACAACATAAATAGGGCAATAAAAGACGTTGAAATTATATTGAATCACTCATAATTCATAAAGTAAACATCCATAAGACCATAAGTAACTTAACAATGTGCACTGGAAAAGTAGTTTCTCTGTTCTATGGACTTGTTTCACTTGTATTGTATTGTATTAAATTGTATTTATTAACATTCCATGGTATTCATGCATTGCTTCACAGCTAGAATATGGAACAAGTCAAAAAACTTAATACTATTATAAAGTCTTAATTTATAGTTACAGTCTAGATGAAATATATACAGAAGAGATTTACAGTATAATATAGTCTACTAGTACAACACATAGTTTTAGTATCAATTTCATGAAGCGTTATTGAATGTCATGAATTCACCTACAGAATAGAAGACGTGAGAAATTAGGTACTTCTTTAATTTGGCCCTAAATAATCTTATGTTTTGAGTTTCATTTTTATATCGATAGGGAGGCTATTAAAAATTTTTACTGCCATATAACGCACTCCTTTTTGTTAGGCTGATAGACTTGCCGATGGAGTATGAAAGTCATTTTTTGACGTGTATTTATGCTATGAATTGTTGAATTAGTTACAAAGTTTTCACAATTACATACGAGGAAGATTATTAAAGAAAAGATACGCTGACAAGCCATGGGCATTATTTGTAGTTTTTTTTAAATAGTACTACAAGATTCCCTAGATTTGGCACCTACTCTTATTCTAATTACTCTTTTTTTGTAATAGGAATATACTGTTACTATCTGTGGAATTTCCCCAGAATATTATTCCAAAACTCATTACCGAGTGAAAGTATGCAAATTATTTAAGGTATTGGTATTTACTTTCTTTTGCATAGATCTAATAGCAAAACAAGCTGAATTCAGTTTGGGAGTACTTATGAATCCACAACTTTACGTCCATAATTTGAGTTACAATAAACAACAAGCGACTTTTCAAGATTAACACACAAACTTCTGTCATTTTTATTGAACAAAATCAGTTTATATCCTGAAAAGATCTCTCAACGTATATTGATGTGACTGGAGCACACTTAAACAGTGCCATCATGGGTACGTAATAATCGTTCCACTAGTAGTGAAAGCAGGAAATTCTGCTACCCACTGACGCTATAAAGAAGTTTTCGATGTTTTCAATTTTGGCATTTTTCACCATACAACAGTACCCTCACAAAGACAATCCTAGACTGACTGCGTACTTCGTGTTCTCAACACAGTGCTGGAGTCAGAAGGACAAGGTCGATTCCGGAGTAAGCAAAACAACAATGCTGCATTGCAACAGTGTGTCCCATATCTATTGTTACTATGAGAATTGCAATTTCCTTAGTTTCGAACGCAGAAATAAATACAATACTGTGAGTGAGTAGTCGTATAAAGAAAAAGGCGAAAAAAGTAGAGGAAAAGGTGGAAATATGGTCTACCATTTTGTTTTCCTCATAATAATAGAAAATGGTGTGACATATTGTTTGGAAATCTTTATTGACATACAAAGTAATTATTCATTTACAATTTTTCCAGGCTTAAAGGTCAATAGTTCCAATAGATATTTGCATATAATTACTTTTTGAAAGAAAGACGAACTGATCCTGTATAGGTAGTGGGGTCTAAATATGGGCTACCACAAAAATTTGAAAACAAATTTGAAAAAAAAAAAAATGTAGTGGGGTCTAAATATGGGCTACCACAAAAATTTGAAAACAAAATTGGAAAAAAAAAAGTAGTGGGGTCTAAATATGAGCTACCACAAAAATTTGAAAACAAAATTGGAAAAAAAAGGTAGTGGGGTCTAAATATGGGCTACCACAAAAATTTCAAAACAAAATTGGAAAAAAAAGGTAGTGGGCTCTAAATATGGGCTAGCACAAAAATTTGAAAACAAAATTGAAAGAAAAATGTAATGGGGTTTAAATATGGGCTACCACAAAAATTTGAAAACAAAATAAAAAAAAGGTAGTGGGGTCTAAATATGGGCTACCACAAAAATTTGAAAACAAAATTGGAAAAAAAAAGGTAGTGGGGTCTAAATATGGGCTACCACAAAAATTTGAAAAGAAAATTATAAAAAAAAGGTAGTGGGGTCTAAATATGGGCTACCACAAAAATTTGAAAAGAAAATTGTAAAAAATAAGGTAGTGAGGTCTAAATGTGGGCTACCACAAAAATTTGAAAACAAAATGAAAAAAAAAGCAAAGAAACATGAGTAGGAAACCTTTGTCACATCAATGGCAATATTCTGTAACAAATAACGCAAATCACGATAGTGAAAATACGGGACATGTTAAAGTGCTGGTAATATGGGCTACTTATCCCATATTTGACACATAGCGGTAGCCCATATTAGCAGCATCGACTCATGAAGGTTTGTAAGATTATGTATGGAAATTGTTGTCCTAAATAAATATTATTCTTATGCAATGTGATAGAGCTATTCTTAATCAGTGCAACACATCAAGCGTGATTTCTAAACACGAAATATATTTCTTTCAATAAAATTGAAACTACATAACTGCAGGAACTTTGAACTTGATGAAAAACAAGAAGAAACACACTACAAAAGCAACTGGTTTGTCTCTTTGTGCACGCAGACTGATGGACACGAGATGTACTTTTAGAGTTTTTTCGCTAGGTATGTAGTAAAAAACGAGGTAGCCCGTATTTCCACCTTCTCCTCATATAAAAGCAAAAACAAAGGACAAAAAAGTACATATTAAAGCAAAGAATCCGTTAACGACAAAAAAAGGAAGATCAAACTTCATCAAAATGCTTCATTCCACATGAGTGGAAAAAGTCTTTAAATATGAACATTCAAATAAAATAGGTATTTTTTCTAAACATCCGATGTTTAGTAATTATAATTTCCGTTATACACAAGAAAATCCTAGTTTGATAATAATTCTTTCGTCATAATTTTAATTTTAGGGCTTTTCTACTGCTTGTTACTCAAGATTAATTCATAAGCTTACATACTCGGTTAAACATTTGAATTTAGCGCAGGAATTGGATATTTGACATTTGTCAGTGTACTGTCTTGTGTTATCTTACGTAGAGTCCACACATCGTGCAGACTTAACGTCGATAGTTTTTGGCGTGTGCTTATCTACTCATACTGCGAGAAAAGAAGAATAAAGTTACATGTATGATTACTGGGTATACCAACCGCCGAACGTAAAGAATCTCAAATATGAGGCAAGATACGGTTTGCAAGTTATACTTTTGTAACTGGGCTATCCGAGTTCCTTCTCGCGGTCAGTTTTCAGCGGAATTTCCTCCAGAAACTTTTTGGGGCATGGTTGAGTTCCATCCCGAGATATCAAGGGTAGTGGTGGATTTCCGTCCACGTATAAACAATGTTTTCCTTCCCATTTTGCAGACTTATGACTGTAACTTACTTACCAAGTAAATTACTTTTGGGACCTTCAGCCTGTGACGCAGGCGGTCCGGATTCGAATCTCGGTCAGACCTGGGATTTTTCATTGAAAAATAAATGAGGCATTGACATGGGAAAGGTCGTAAGTGCCAAAAATTCGAATTTTTAGGTTTTTCATTGAGAAGGTAGTAAATGGCCATGCCAATGGCACAGAGAAGGTAGTATGTCCGTATGTAATGAAACAAAGTTGGAAACGTAGTCACTAGATGTTGTAAGTTGTATGTGCACAGCTGTTGGCGCGGAGAAGGTAGTAACGCCTTTTACAACATCAGAGTGTGTCTAGACAAATATGGGCTGGTAACTGTGCAGGGCAGAATAAGAATCGGATGATTCTAATGGTCCTGATTTACATTATTGCCAAGAAACATTTTGATTCAGTGGACTTGAAATTCCTGATTTCAGAACATTTCTACATGCCATGTGATAGGGAATTTTGCATCATAGAGAAAAGAAAAAAAAAGATGCAAGACCATGGTTCCAGAAGAGGTAAGGCCTAATAATGTAATAATGATGAAGGATGAGGATTTATTCGACTTTTCTGCAGAATGTGACAAGTTTTTGAATACAACTCCTATCAAAATCAGCACCCTCAACTGGATTAGACTCTCAAGAGCTGATTTTCCTCTAATAAAAACAAGACAGTCATCTAATGACCTTGAAATGTGGACAGAACACAAGATTTTTAAGAAAGGATAGTCATTAACGTCAATCACTAACTTGCATTGCTTGCAACGCCTTGAAAGAAGACCAGTCGTCCCTGATGCCAAAAAGAGAGACTTGTTATCTATGTTAGACTTCCTCAATGAAAAGTATCATGCATTTTACCGAAAAATTTGTGCATAATGTATAAATAACGTTAATTCTCAGATTGGCTAAGGAGTGATTTCAATGTTGTATTTTCATAAAATAGGATTTCACAGATAAATCTGTGCCAGACTTTTCAAATTTCGTATGTAACACAAACATGAGTGTATGCCTTTCATTTAAAGCAGTTTCTGTAATAATGTAAGTGAGAAAGTGTTCATAAATTTGTTTTTTGCTTCCCCTGAAAAATTTTGTTTTTGGCAGTTACTACCTTTCCCATGTCAGCGCCTCAAATATTGATACTTGTGGCGGACAAGGTCGCAGTTGGGATTTTTTTGTTTCCCCATAGTAGACACCTACATAATTTCAAAAGCACTTTTCCATAACATACCCCGAATTCCAGCTGGCGCCGCACGGAGGGGCTGGCCTAGGGACGAGTGAGGTTGACTGTTCCAAACTTGGGTACACATCGAACCTTAGCGTAGTCAGCGCCTAGCTTGGTTTGGGAATGCGCCTAGCTTAAGGGTTAGCGCAACGATTATTGAAAGGTCGCAGTGCTTGGTCGTGTCCACCTCCCGAAATTGCTTTCCAAAATTTTTGGAGCTTTATTCTTACAAACATGAAATATACGGTGTGTTGCAAAATAACACCGATTCATCGATTCGGTTCCGTCATGAAAGCATAGACAGTTCAAAAGAATGATCATCGCGTGATAAAATGCTAGTAAACGTAAACAAAGAAGAGCGAGTTTACTGTTGGTTACAGTTATGGTTAAAATGTTGCGTGTTAATTTTTAAATACAATTTAAAATGCATTCGGAACTCTAAAACCTCTGTGATTTTTATTTGGCAAATATTTATAAGACGTTACCTCAAGAAATTGGAAGTTGCTTTGTTCTTGATCAGCTCCTTCATTTGATTATTAAAATCTGTTCCATTCTTCCTGGTCGTCCTATTCTTAGATATCAATATTATTATCAACTGATGTATTACGTAGTTTCATATTTGTTTCGACCTGATTGGTCTTTCTTTTCTCCTGTCAACTCCATTTCGTTACCTATTTAATTAATTATTTTCCAGTGATTCTCAATCAGTGGTTCGCACACACCTCTGGGTATTGTTGTTGTTTAGTCAACTGTCAAAAGACAGGTCTGAATCTCACAAGTGATACAAACATGACACCACTTATGAAGTAACTAGGCCAGGAGATAATGGGGTACGGTGACCAGTTCCTTTCCCCCTCCTTTGCATACATCGCTGATTAATTACAAGTTACAGTAATCAGAAGAGGGCTAAAGGGGCACAATATTTAGTCTTTGATACCCAGTTTAATAATGAGTTGTCGGATTTTTAAGTATTAATATTCGGGAAAATATTTATTTTTATGTGCTAAAAATTTGGAAAATATGTGACGATAAAGGAAAAATATTAAATTATGTTTAAATTGTTTTATGTGAATATAAACAATAAGCAGTACTCACCAATATAAATTATGCTGTTTCGCCAACTGCTGAAGAATTACAATACACAATGTGATTCATCCTCAAGTTGTCCATCACGAATGACTGACGATTATCGTGAAACACTGCCTTGTACTGGGAAAAAGAGCGACCTGGCCATTGAGAAACAACATGCACTGCCTAGAGACAGAGGCAGCTGATGCTTATGAAATTATAATTGCTTCCTGAATCAGCGTTATGATTACTTACAAGGGACTCCTAAATGACACATCAATGTTTATGTGTGTTAGTTACAGTACAGTTTTTATTGATGACAGCTATTATCACTTGTGATGGGAGAGCATACTGCAGTTTCAGAGGTCCATAAATACTAGACAATTCCGAAAACAGTTTCTAGCTGTCACGTCTAAGCAACTGAACTTTCGGATGACGATTAATCTGAAATAGGACTTTTGTCGAAAATATTATGTTTTTTATGTGAATATTTGAAAATAAGTATTTACATAACAAATTAAAAATGTGTCTGTGCCAAATAAAATTTAAAATATTATGCTCAGCTGACCTTATCCGAAACTTAAAACACAATTACGAGTTTCTATTACAGTGCACATAAACATATTTACTATATTTACCTAGCCCTAGTCATTATTGGTCGTGGTAGAAGAGGGGGGGAGAGAATTAAGTTTTTTTATGAAGTTGTACTATTCAGAATGAGCCTTGGATAAGGTTTCTTTATACTCAAAATAAAACTGTTAACTTTGAAACAGTCATTTCTGACAGTTAAACTAATCTTTGTAGAGCATGGACCAAGAAGCATTGTGGATAAAATTAGAGTAGAAAGTTTTTAGGATGAGAGAAATAGTAAATATATGATAGACCTACAGCACCAATGGTCAGTATCTCGAAAACAGGTTTTTGACGGTAGGTCTCTTATTGTGTAACTCCGTCCAAATGAAGGTAGTATCATTGAAGATGATACTGAATGACTGCATTAAGTATAACTTTAGTGTAATATCACACGTAGACGTATTTAATACTACTGCTTTTGCATCCTGAAGAATGTTCTTCTAATAATATTCAGTATTGAAGACGTGTACAGAGCCTGTTGTTGATGAACCTATGGATCTGTAGATTAAGATTTGTTTTTTATTTGTTTCAGTATATCTCTGAACTCAGATCATGTAAGATTTTAAAGGTCGAACAGACCTGAACAGTAACTGAAGACCTAACATTCTAAATGTACTAAGTGCCAATTATTCAATTTTTTTTTCAATCTAAGGGAGGAACATCTATATGAGAGTATCATACTAAATTGTTTTTGTCGTAACTGAACTGTAAGGGACTCATTCCTGAGCTAAAAGACGGTGTTGTAGGTATCTCAACATGCATTTCGCAGTGTGTTTTTCACAAATATCTCAGAAAGTTGTTTTTGGCACTTAGCACATTTAGAATGTTAGGTCCTCAATTTACGTTACCTCAGGTTGACCGAGTTCAGCACGAATTATATTCTTAGTGATGTACCTGCTATATCTGACCAAATACCAAAAATTAAAAATAAAATTGCAATATCTGATATATTAATTAGGCTATTTCTGTTGTATTATGTTTGTTTGATACTTTTATATTAAGTATTTATGAGGTTTTATTTTTCTTCTCAATAAGTATAACGTCTTACCTATTCTGATGTACTTTGCGTGTGTTGTTGCAGCTCTGCTAAAGTAGAATTTAAATTTCATTTTTCAATAAGTTACTCTTTGATGGATATATTTGTAATCGATATTGGAAATACATTCTCATAAAATGCATTTGAAAGTTGGTTAAGGCCATGATAATGGTTAATCGGAGTAACATTCATCCTGTTGTGATGTACGATGCGACATTTTTTATTATTGTTCTCAATTGAACGGTTTGTTGGAAAAACAACTATAGTCCAAAAACATAAATTTTCAGGAGAAACAAAAGCTATCTGGCACGGGTGTTGTTGGCATTTCAAGTATGAAATTCATCATGCCATTTCTTAAGATGTTGTAAGGTAGAAACTTGAGGAAACTGAAGTACTTGTATAACTTAAATTATTGCCTCATGCATGTTGTAAATGTAGGTAACTGTGGACAGTGGTTGTTTTAAGAAAAAAATACTCTGTTGTGGCTGAAGTGTGTCTCTGCTTTAATCTTCTTTTTCTTTATTATATCCTGTTTCTTCTTCTTCCGTTGGTTACGTTTCTTCCATGGGGTTACTTTTGCACGTAAATCTGATTCCATAATAGAGATGAACAACGATCAAGAAAACAAGACTAACAGCGTCCGCAAAGCCGAAAATTCGCACGACATTGTTTTATACGTCGTATCGTTGACGTGAAGACTATTTGTGAGTGTTTTGAGATGCCGAGATTGATCACTCCCGAAGTCCCGGACGTCAAGCAGCCTTGAATCGCCACAGTTGTTTATACCTGACTGAACTTCTATCTACTTTGGCACCTGTTATATATGTATAAACAATCAAGTAGCCTATTTGAAACATCTCTACCTTTGTATATAATAATCCATTCCCCAATCTTTATTTTATTACTAGGCCCTTATTAAAAGGCTAGGAATGTTCTTTTCACATGTTTGAGATCAAGTGTGGAATATCAAGTAAAAAGATATTAACGTTATGTTTTATGTTTCTTAGAAATACAAATTTATTTGAGAATTGTTTTTTTTTCTATTTATATAACCTTAGGTAATGTCATATAATAGAACCAGAAAATTTTGATAACTAAGATACTATTCTGTTTTGTCTTTTTGTCTCATTTAAACATTTATAATGCTATTTATTTCAATGATGTAGGATCCAGGGGAAGAACGTGCTAAGTCACATTTTACTGTTTTTACAGGAGAGCAAGTTTAAAGTTTCAAGGTCCATTACATTCTATTGTCTCTGAGTTATTATTTTTCAAATATTTCTGGCTTAATCAAGTTTTTACTCTGTACAATTAAACCACTGAAATCTCTATTGCCTGAGGTATTATATGGCATCTAAAAAAATTGATAATTTTGGACTTAACACGTTTTTCCCCTGGACAATTCGTATGTTATTCAAAGTTACGAAATCTTTCCACGCCGACAAAATGCTATTTCGAGAATGACCGAGATTCGAAGCGCACGAGAATAACGAGACGAGACTCGAAAGACAAATGCAACAAACACAGGGAACGAGAGCGGCAGTTAGTTTTGTTCATCTCTACTCTGTTAACTAATACATCTGTTCACGTGCTAAAGTGTTTTTCTCTGAGGTGGCTTTTGCCGCGTGCATAAGAAGCAGTGCTGCCAATCTACTACAGTTTAAAATTTTATGGCTAAATGTTTTAAGATGATATGAATGGGATATTTGTAAATGCTACTTTGACAATGGCTGTTTAAATAAATATATATTTGGATTATGATTGTTTTATGAAAACTACTGAAAATTTCCACTCCTATAACATAGACTGTTGTGTTTTTCCCCCAATAACAACTAATTCAGTAGATGGCCGCTACAATAAGCTCACCAATTGTTAATATCTTAAATTTGCATTTTTTGGACTATGTTTCAAACATTTATTTCCTGTAATTTTTGTAGTTAGGCCTACTACTTGGTCTTGTATATCTATCATGAAGTCTTTCGTTTCTCCATAAGTTTACCGTTTCTTAAGCAATCAATCATGATCACGTCATCTTCGTTGTCACCCTCACCATCTCCATGATGACGAACAATTGCATACTTCGGTGATATGTATTGTTTACATACACAGTTTATGAAAGATTGAAGGTTAGAAAATAGTGATAAAGAAAACACAAAGTATTTACAGTGATTTTTTATTCTCCTTTAATAGAAATACAATTTGAGAATAAGATCACTTTAAAGTGGTAATAGTACTTCATGAGATCACTAACTCTGCTCAAGACTAGACATTAGAACATAAAATATTGTATTATAGTTACATAATGAAAAAAATAGATATATTTATTTAGCCTATTTGAAATTATCTTTCCGTGTTCAAGATATTCATGGGCATAATTCGTTTTATTATATATTATTTTGATTAAGAAAAACTAAATACTGAAATAATATTATAACAATCACACTTGGAAGAAGTCTTTTTAAGGAATGTTA
This sequence comes from Periplaneta americana, assembly GCF_040183065.1. Lineage (NCBI taxonomy): Eukaryota > Metazoa > Arthropoda > Insecta > Blattodea > Blattidae > Periplaneta > Periplaneta americana. Next base: position 124,163,276 of record NC_091127.1, read on the forward strand.
TATTACAATTCGGATTTATTTGACATAGAAGTGAATTATATTAAATTGCATTAAATATATGTCTATTGTCTAATATCGATATCACGCTACAATTTTCTCAATTAAGACCGATATCTTATTGCAGTATATTCACTAACAATATAGCAAAAGATAAGTCATCAGCAAACTTCTTGAATCGAAGAAAAAACTTTAAACCAAAAATGATTTACATTCTTGTTATTAAGAAGAATAAAACTGTTGACTTTGTTTCATTGCTTGATTCTTAGAAACCAGGAAGATCTGTAAATTAATCCAATAAAGATATTGAATGTTTCTTTGTAATCATACGAGAATATGTAATAATTTGTTTCCCTTTTATAACTCACTTTGAAGATTTGTTTGAATACAATTATTTTTAACACGTTGTAAGAAAGAAGTTGTAACGAAGTACCTATACTGAAACCGCTCTCCAATATCCCAGCGCAACGATACCCATTATATAGAGCCCTGTCTTTGGTCACCTAAACGCTCCCAGCAACACGCAGCAGTGTACGTGTATATAGAGTATAGCTACAGACCGACTGAAAATATGATTGGCTCGATTTAGAAAATTTAAAATAAGTCTGCCGTGCTAACAATGAAGTCCACTGATACTGAGAAAAAAGTTGCTGTTGTATGTCTTTTTTAATTAGGCCTAGCAAATTTGTCATTAATTTCTGAATTATGTGATATCGATATTTCTTCCTAAAATTAATTTAAAATATTAGCTATTAGTCCTGTGTTATTGTGGTCAAAATGACACCAAAGACGATAATTAGCAGACAGCGGATTTTCGGTCCCGATACTGAACGTCAGTTGCAGAGAGGTCATTGAAGTCTTTGCTGCGCTCCCTCCGTACACCACGGGATGTGGCGTCTTGTCGCTGTGTAGGGACCGAAAATCCGCTACCTGATGATTAGGCTATAATATGGCAAGGAAAGATATTCCAAAGAACGCATTGCAGGATCGTCAGAGTACGATGTCAGCTGTGAAAACAAATGTGCTGTAGTTACATGTTTAAAGACTGTGAATTTATCTGTATTTGTAGGCTGGATTATTTTTCAAACAAATAATTATCCGAATGCATCCTTACAACACTTCTTTATTTCTGTCTTTCAAAGAGACTGTGCGGTACTTTCGCGAGCATTGTGATTTCGAAAATTCATATAGATAATCTGAAACGGCTTTCGGTGTATTTCATTTGAAAAATATTCCAGCTTATTCATAAAAAAGATACATCTTCGTCACTCGGCACTAGATGGAACTGGTTGCAATCACTCCTTATACAGTTTAACACGAAATACAATTTCTCTGATATCTTTCTAGAATTATTTCGGAAGTGATGATGCGGAAATTAAAATATTTTGTCCTTATTTGAAGCTTGCTCATAATTTGTCAGCTGATAGCACGTATGGTCCGTCCCAGTAATCTGTAAAGTAGATGAAACAAGACCTCTACGCAAGTGGTATGTGGAAGGGCTAGGGACAATGACTGCTATGGGGAGAAGCATTGCTTGAACGAAGCGACCAATCGCTTGCAGGAAGGGATAATTTCTATCTGAACTCTACTCTGTCTTCTACCATGAGCATCTTACCCCTTAGCGGACTGGAGCTGATGCTGCCCGCAATACACTCCGGCATAGATGAACTCCGCCCCCATAAGTACGAAGTTACTCCACAGATTCCTGGGACGGAACGTAGATTCCAATACATTTGTGATAGACAGAGAGGAATTTGCCAGCTTTCGTTAGAATATACCGGTTTTCTACATCATTATTATTACACCATATCGTCATAACATGACGTTATCTCTTTTTTTTAACGACGTAGGTGATTGAAACCATACTTAAAATATTACCAGAAATTTCACAGCATCAATCAGGTCCGAAATCGAAGCCTGTTGCTAATAGAATTGTGACAGATATAGAATTGTTAAAAATTTTTCACATGAATGTGAAGGACAATTTTTTTTTCCGATCAGATCCATATAGTGCCATGGGTAAGAATGTGTACAGATCTATTTCATTTCCAATATACATGTTGTTACAAATTCGTGTGATTGTGGTTACATTACAATTATACCACCGGAGATTGTTACAGGCAGCACTAATGTATCTTATTTTACGCTGCCAACTTTACAACTATCACAAACACTCGTTAACTAACTTCTGAGACATTTTGGATGTCACTTTGGTAGTTAGCTTGACTACGTTAAAGTATAACGAACATATTCGTTAATATTGCAAAAATATAGAAAATAACATGAAAACTTTCTTCTATAAATAGCTTCATACCAGGAGCGTCCAACCTGCTGATAGTGGGTGTCATATGGCTCTTTTAGTTGAGTAGCGGTCTGCTTTTTCTGATGTATTCAGATGCTTGAATAGTCCGCCACTTTAAGGATAACCATGAGTGAAATTTGTAAATCCGAAACTATTCAGTCAATCCTTATGAAATTTTTACCACACATATTCATTGATTGTAATAAAAAACTGACAAAGTTTCATCCTCCTAGGGCAAATAGTTTCTGAGTAATAAAATATTTACTATTTTTTATAACTACGCTACAAAATGCCCCCTGCGTTGTAATTTTATTTGAAATGTTTTGATTTTTGGTCAGGACATCCCCCATGCATATGGTTCTTTAATTTGCTATCAAGTTTCTGTGTAATGTTATTAATTTGACTTGTGGAATTTTTTTTCTTTTGTGATATACATTTTTCACTCATGGGTATCCTTAAGGAGAATTTTTCTTTCAACATGAAAGAGTAACTTACTCTCCACTTCTCATTAAGAAATGGCGTGCACATATGTATGTACAAAATGTCTCCTTCAGACATATTACATTAAATAATTATTATACAAATGCAGTATTAATAATACATATACATGTTTTAACGTTTGTAATGTGTTGTTAGTAACTAGTAATATTAATTTAAAGAGCCATTGCCTGAATATGTTGGACACTCCTGTCACATGTTTTTATACATTCATAGCTACTTATATTATACAGGTAGCCCTCAATTTGAGACGAGATTTCGTTTCTGTAGGAAAAGTAATTGTGTAAAATTTATTTAATGTGCAATAGGAATTCAGATAATTTGAAACTTATTATGCAGGAAATTTCTTGACCGAGGAAATGGACCTGACGTCACCATCGGCTCGCATACCGGAACGCGACTTCAGTAGTTGGTAAGCTTGTTTGTCGGGAGCGTTCGACAGAACGACTGACAAGGGAAGAATATTTTCTTTAGGGTACGTACACGTTGGAGCAACGATAAACGCTAAAAGAAACGATCTAGCGACGCTTTGGTATTATCAAAGAATCAAGTGTTCATATCGGAGCAACGAGGACGCGGGAAGCGAACATTTTGATTTATCAGTAGAAGATATTCTATGCATCCACTTAATGAAAGAAGATATATATGAAATATCAGCTGCTAAGTTCAAGGTTAATATAACTTAAATACGTACAAAATTAAACCCGTTTCTCATCGCAAAAATAGTATAAATTCGTTGTGTTGTGATTGATTCTTGTGGTCACATAACATATGACGAATATATACACAACTGATCAATTTGCCAATATCTACCATACAATAATAAATTTAATATGCCGAAATAATAATAAATCGATTAATATTAGGATATTTTGATAACCACCGGTAATTATACAGATTAATATTATCTTAATCAGAGATCATATGAACGACAAGAGCGAAGAAAATGGAACTTTTCTTTTTCGTCGCTTTTATCGTGTATCTTCGCTTTTATCGTTGCTCCAATATGCACACCTCAATGAAAATGCATGCTTCAATTCTCTCTGATATGGCATCGCTGCTTCTTTTATCGTTTATCGTCGCTCTAACGTGTACATACCCTTAGCCGTAAAGAAAAGAAAGCTTTCACCGGTAGTTCGATTACTCGATTTCTTTTGTACAGATTTTTCCTATATTTAAAGGTATGAAAGAACAATAAAGATAAATTTAATGTAATATAGCCTAGTTCGCTATACAAAAACAAATTACAATTAATTTTGTATATTTGATTTCATATATACCCGAGTCCAGAGCGAAAAATTTTGGTTTGTAACTGTCATTTAGCCTAAGTTCTTATCAGAAATCTTGTAGCTGCTTTACATGTCACTGGATTCTTCTGCATTCTCACTTATCCGAAATCCTTGCAGTTGAAAATGAGAAAGGAAGAAGGGGAAGCCCGGTGCAGGCACGTAGCCTACTCCTGTCGAATAGCACCAAAGGGGCCGCCAGGCTTAACGTCCCCGTCCGACGGAATAGTATCAACAGTGACATAAGCCTTCTCTTCTGAAATTTAACCCAGGCATATTGGTGCACAATCTAGCGATTAAAAGTTGTGCACCGCCACCTCTACTGAAAATTTCTGACCTCACTGGGCCGGTAAGACTGAGCCAGACACGTTTGCCACAGAGCTAACTCGGCGGATTTCCTACCAAGAGCTTGAAAGGAGAATAATGGTGTGTCTAGACTTAGATTTTGCCTTTATTGATACCTATTAATGAATAAAGGATTGTTCTAGCCTACAGTATATGCAGTAAACTACTAACAATTCTTTATTGACTCATCCGTTGGAAACCACAGCCGCACCTAGAAACATTTCCTCTTAAAAATCCATTTCCTTCGGCCAGATTTGAGAGTCTGGGGGGAGTGCGGTAAGAGGTAGACCACAGAGGACGGTTACCATCATTATTGTGTATCGTCACAAAATAAAGGTTACCTGTATACATTTATGGAAGGTCGTCTAACATAAACTGTCTCACATTTCAATCCTCATCACTTTCTCTTTCTAAACAGAAAGGGAAAGAATGTTAGGAATGTAGGAAATACCTCTCCCTTCAACGTATGTGAAATGTGAGACATTGCTGTGTGATGTTTATGCTGTACACATCCATCATTGAATATTCACTGCTTTCATATTAAAGTTTTATGACTTAATTGATAAATTTGACTTACATAATTAATTAAAGTGAAAGATAAATAATTATATTAAATGTAACAACTAATAACAACATATTCACCATTATTATATGTACCTAATAACTAGAAGTTTTAGCTAGTTGAATATTTTAGTTACTTGGGAAACCCTGAAAGTTTCTGATATAAAAATGTTTATTGGCTATAGAAGTTATTGGTAAAACATTGGGATAAAATAAATATTTGAAATATGAGTAATGCCTACAAAATCGGACGTATACACTCGGTAGATAAGGCCCGTCGAGGATAACAGACATTAGGCTAACAATAACATCCCAACATTGTAATTTCTCTGGAAGTTTGCCAAAAATTGCACTATTTGTCTACTATTAAGTATTATGATTTTATTGCATTTTCCAGCCTTGTACCGTAAAATTCCTCGAAGGCATTTCGACTTGCAATTTTCTATTTTAAAAAATCCTTCGCAGGGTATCCAAAATTTAAATCAAAAGTAATTTAATTAAAATAGGAGTATTTTATTAATTATCACTATATAATCTAACGCAATTTAATAAATGTAGTGTAACTGTCCCAGATTTCGTACGCATGATTTTATCCAAGACTTAAATATGTTTTCCTTTCAGGGCTTCCCAAATAACGATATAGTTATGTAAATATCTTCTCAAGTCTGTAAATGTGGCACAAATTTGAAATAAAAATGTTTCTTCTTTACCATCACGCTGAAAAATTTGATGCAAAACTGTACAGAGAAATAATTTTTTTATAAATATGCATTGTACCTCGAACAGGTTACACGAAGATGTTACCAAGAATTAGAGAAATTAATTTACTTTGTTCTTAATAATGACCAACTCTGCAATGAGCACACAACGGAAATATAAAATACTGTGTTCATTTGGATGAATTTTGGTTTAAGTGTCCTATAACCTTAACAATCTGGTCTTCAAACTTTATTTTGTGACGATATCGGTTGTTTAACAGCTGAAGGTCGCTTGATTTTCGTCTGATTTGCAGTCATTCTGACTCTCCAGAAATCTGAAACAAATGAAAGAACACAATATTAGTAACAGTATGCCTAAACATTATTCTAACTTCATATCGTCGTTGTTCCTGCAATAACTTTATGTGCAAAATATAAAATTTTTCAGTAGGAAGAAAAAAAACATATTTATTCATCCTATGGCAGCCGTACATAGGTGACTGTGAATTCTTACATTTTCGAAACAAAGAAATATAATTACATATATGAGATTTTATTATTTGCTTTATTACTATTTAAGTTATTTAATAGAGCAAAAATCTGAAAATCGACAAATATGTCACATAGGAGTTATTGCAGGAACAACGACGATATATTTATAAAGCAAACCAATTCAATATGTTAGCCCCTTCAGACTAAGCTTTTTAAAATCTGTTCTTTAACACAGTTGTATCAGCAGTTAGGATTTCTAGCGGCGATAGAATTAACGATAACGAGATGCGGTCTGTCTTCTCAACATATATCGTTATTGGTTTGACGGCTGTTTTATTGAGTCTTACGTTTGTTTACCTTAAGACTCCAAACAACCCGCAACAGTGTAGGTATGTATGGAGTATAGCTCGGCAGCATCAAATGTTTCTTAGTTCAGGTCTGCTGTTCAGTGAACATATGAAAATAAAACAAAGCTGGAGGTTGGAAATGGGTGCTCCAATATAAAAATTTGGTAGCGAGCACGTTATTAGAAAAGAAGGAATTCTTTTTCATTTGAAACACTTAAAATGTCTACAGTCATTGATTGTAATGTATAGAGCAGACGTCTCCAAAAGCGTACTCACGAGTAAGCCCCTGAACGGAACCGAAGCCAGTACGTAATGAGCGCGCTCCGCCTCACCCATCCCCACTTGTACTGTGCTCAATGTTTATGCGCAAACGAAGAGCAGTGGCGGACTGCCATTATCACTGTATTGGTCGGCGTGTTCCACCGTTTCACAATGTCTTCTAATCATGGACGTAGTACATTCAAGGATGAATAGGAAGAGAAACATTTTTGTGTTAGTGGGAAGAATGTAAAATGCTTAATTTGTTCGAAAATTCTTAAGGGTGTGTTAAAATTCAACATGCGACGACAATACTCGATTCTTCGCAAAGGATATCATACAATTACAGGCATATTGGATATGTGAAAATAATTAATTTTGGGGGTAGGTATCTGTATAACTGTTGGTTATACATAACAATCAGTATATTACAATACGTTTACACTCAGTTCCGCATGACAAACATATAGTTTTTCGTTTAATTTTAGGTGAAATGCGTAGGCCTACAAATATTTTGATAAATTAAAAAACAAGAAAATACAAACAAAAATCACACACGTGTCCTCAGTATTAAAGAAAAAAGCTTCTTGCTAGCTGTGTTCTAGCCTGGAATATTGGAAAATCAATGAAGCCCTTTACAGAAGCCCTTTGTAGGACGTTACTAAAATACTATGTCCAGAACAAAGTCAAAGTTTAAGAAAATTAAATTGTTTCCAGTTACAGTTCAGAGAAGGAATTTCAAGATTGTAAATGTAATTGAATCTGAAGTCGAAACCACAATTAACCAGTTTGTGGCTTACTCACTTGCATTGGACGAAAGCACAGATAGAAATGACAAAGCTCACCTAGCCATTTTTATCCTAGGAGTTAATGAACATTTTACTGTGCCTGAATGTCCTCTAGATGTAATTACAAAATACAAATGGAGAAGATCTTTTCCAGGTACTGAAAGGCACCATAGAACAGAAGAGGTTGAATTTGCAATGGCCTTGTGTCAATAGCAACAGACGGGGCTCCAGCTTCATATTATGTCAAAATAATATACAAACGTATGAAATTTTTTATTCTTTTAATGTTATTATATGTAAACATAAGCAGACCGTTGCCGCGATCCCCCACTGATCGCTCCCATGTGTTTCCCTTCCCTGCTCTAGCCTTACAGCACACTGTGTTCGCCGGGCAGCATCGAAAGCACGAATGACGATACGCTTTTTGGAGACTTCTGGTATAGAGACTGTATTTTAAGTTTGTGCTGACTTTATATTTTTTTCATTTGTTAATTTCAAGCTGTAATTAGATCTAAAGTACGTAGATGTGTTCTACTTATTGTAAAAATCAGAAGTGGAAAAAATTCGGTCGCCAGTTAGTCCGGGCGGCTGATTTCTGAGTTCTTTTAATCGAGTTCAAAATTTGTTAAGACTTCGATTTATTTTATGTCACTACGACGAATAAATAAATAAATAAATAAATAAATAAATAAATAAATAAATAAATAAATAAATAAATAATTTTAACAAAAGCGGTTGTAGGAAGAAATTCGAATGTGCTTTTTAAATCAATGTCGTTACATTTGTTGCGCATCTCAAGATATTGTCCTACATTGTTTCAGAGCGTCTCTGAGAGTTTGTGTTTGCATTGCATAGATTTACTATTGTTTAATATATTTCAGTAAATGTATTCTTCTTTATCTTAGCTCGAATGATTTTCTCATTGCATGTGTGGACAAAATATTGTGGCTCCTGAAAATATAAGTACTGACTGCTGAAAATTTTTAGTTTTGTCTACCCCTAGTAAAAATAATCTTTTATTGCATAAAGGCTGCCGTTAAACAAATACTTTGTTATTGTTGTTATTAAATCGAAGTGGTATTTTGTACATGAGTGTTATTCCTGTTGTTCACCGACTTATAAACACACGCACACGAATAAACAGATGTAAAAACATGGCACCAGAGTGTGTGGGAAGACTGCTGAACTGTATCGCGAACTGTTAACTCGCAATTTTCTCTCACTACTAAGCGAAGATATTATGATCGATGTGCACCTAACTTTTATTCAAAGTAACCAAATGTATAATATTCTATTAATTTAATATTTTTGCTTGTTGTTGTTGTTTCGTCAACTGTCCGAAGACAGGTCTGGACCCCATTAGTGACACCAACAAGGGAACTAGGCCAAGAAATAATGGGGTAGGGTTGCCAGTTCCTTTCCTCCTTCATTGTATACATAGCTGACTAGTTACAGATTACGCTAACCAGACTTCAAACGTATACAAACAAATTGTTCTTCCTGTGAAACGTATCGTCAAGTGAGATATACTGCCTGATATTAGATAGCCTATAGATATCAGCCAGAACCTCAATCAGAGGTGTATTTTTGCTTGTAGACAGGAAAATAAATACATGGATTCATCATCATCATCATCATCATCATCACCACCCTCATCATCATCATCATCATCACCCTCATCATCATCATCATCATCATCACCCTCATCATCATCATCATCATAGCACTACAGTCCAAAGTGGATCTTGGCTTCTCTCACAACAGCTCTCCACGTCACTGTCCCCGGCCACAGTCCTCCAATTCCTCACTCCCAGACTTGTAACGTCTCTCAATACGTCGTCCATCCACCGTTTCTTCGGTCTTCCTCTCCTTCGTTCTCCCTCCATTCTTGCGTTCATTATCATCTTAGGAAGCTTTCCTCCTTCATTCTTACTACATGTCCTAACCATCTCAGCCTAATGTACACTATCTACCAAAAAGTAATAGGGCACTGTTTCTGCAACTTTAGAACCTCGTGGTACCACCTCTTGTTGTTATAACAGCAGCCACCCTGTCAGGCATGCTCTCCACTAGTTTGGGTAGGATATCCACTGGAATGTGTCGCCATTCCTCTTGCAACATGGCACTCAGTTGGATAATGGATGTTGGCCCCATGTTTCGGTGGCTACTTTGCAGTGGTATGCAGACAATAATGCTCACCTGTTGGACTGGCCTGCACAGTCTCCTGATCTCAATCCCATTGAGCACCTTTGTGACAAATTGGACCGGCAATTGAGGTCTCGGGAGATGCGGCCAACTTCCATTCTCCAACTGAGCACCATGTTGCAAGAGAAATTGCGACGCATTCCAGTGGGTATCCTACACAAACTAGTGGAGAGCATGCCTGACAGGGTGGCTGCTGTTATAGCAACAAGAGTGATACCACGAGGTTTTAAAGGGACAAAAACGGTGCCCAAATACTTTTTGGTAGATAGTGTATTTAATAAAGCTCACTATATTCTCGCCTTCCAATAGCTGATCAATCTCTTTATTCGTTCTTTTTCTCCATTCTCCCCTATCATACACAGGACGATAAATCCTACGTACAATTTTTCTTTCAAAGATGAGAAGCCTATTCTCATCATCCAGTTTCATTGTCCATGTTTCTGCTCCATGAATGAGTGTTCTATATAGTTTAAGTTTTGTTCCTTTAGATAGCATTCTTGACGTGAACACGTGTGAGAACGAGAAATAAGTTCTATTTCCATATTATTCTTTTATGAATTTCATTATCCATTTTATTTTCATTACTGATAGACGACCCAAGATATGTGAATTCTTGAACACTTTCGAAATTATAATTCTCCATTTCAAAATTTACTAATCTTTCATTTCACTGTTTATTCAATCTTATATATTTTATTATTTTGTTTCGTTTACTTTCAAGCCCATCTGTTTGCCTTCATTATCTAAAATCCTAAATATAACTTTTAAATCAGAGATGCTACGTTCTACAGTCACAATATCGTCAGCAAACACATAAACTTGCCTGGATTTGCATGTAATTGTTCCTGTAACTTATATTTTATTAATTATTTTGTGTAATACTAAATTAAAAGAGTAGCAGATAAAATATCAGCCTGTCTTAGTTTATCTAAATTAATATTTATCGATTTGAATAGCTACCAAAAATACAAGCATTACGCTACAAGATTGACTGTAATGTGAATTGTACAGCTGTCATCTATTCTACATTATGACACTCTCTATTCGGTGCTGGGATACGAGTTTGGTAAATGACAAACAAAAAACGAAAGCTTGTTGTGCCATTCGCAAGTCCTGTCACTCTATCAATCAGTTGTCTAATTCTCTTATCACAGTTTCGTATTTGCCGACCAGACAATGCTGAAATCACGGCAGTTGTGTAACGAGCGGCAGATGCTCTTGTCAAGGAAGCATGTGTATAGTTCCTAACAAGAAGACCTTTCCAGTTTGCCTGTGCGTTTTCAGATTGAAACATATACTGACACATAGTATACATTGGTAGAGTTTGTTATACATTTTATATGCTAATAGTCATGGGAAATGGAGGTACAAATTCGAACTGTGAACTTCAAAGACATCAATATATATGAAGGCATTTGCTGATTTATCAGTGTTAATGGATAAAAATGCGGCAGTGGGTAAAGTGCAAGTCACCAGCATTCATGAAGTGATCAAAATAGAACTTTGCAGTACTCCATGAGCACCTGATGTAGAAAGAACCTCCACAAATGTCGCAAAAGTTAACTCCTGGTACGTGAAAAGCGTACTGCTTCGCCACTTCAAAACGCTCAATTGGATCATTAATGTAACTGATTTATAAAATGCATATCTAATCATATCTTTGAATCATGGTGACTGAAATTGTAGAGCAGAGTGACAATGGTTTTGAATGAAAGTGGTCGTCCTTGATTACATAATCGATATAGTCCTCCAATATGTTTTGTATTGTATGAAAAAGAATACACCCAACAGTTGAATCATACCGGTAGTTCCTTTTGGAATTTGTCGGGTTTTCACTGACTTCCCAGCCCGAACTGCTATTGTTCGCACTTGTTCGTTGTTAAAGAATGTCCAGCTATCCACCATAAGTAAATTTCTGCTACCTACATTTGGCCAATAGCAATTAAGGTACCATTCCCCATTTTACCAGATGTTGATGCATTAGTACATGAAAAAGTTATTATTATTATTATTATTATTATTATTATTATTATTATTATTATTATTATTATTGCTACTTCTGCTACTGCTCCTGCTATTGATAGTACTCTATTAGGTATTGCTATTCTGATACTACTGCTATTATAACTATTCTCCGCGGAAAATCTCCTGCATATGACGAGAACCAATGAAAGATCGCTACGGCGTTGTAATATCACTGACTTGTGCAAAAGAAGGACGTTTCGTACAAGAGAGAGACAGCGATACCGGAACGAGAGGGAGGAGATATCCATTTTCCGACTTCGTTAACATTTATCATGTCGTAGCTCCTATAATAGTCAATAAATTGTGCTGTAATTTTTTATGATTGATAGATCAATGTATAACGAAAGCATAGAAAGAAATTCTAATCGAAATCTTTATTTTTGAAAAAGTAACTTCCAAGTTATCTGTTCAAAGTAGACATTTATACCTTCAAAACATGGTATGCGGCAAACATTTTCATTTTTCACATTATATGGAGGGTCAAAGCAGGAGATATGTTGAGAAATAATGGAAATTGCTTTTAAAAGTTGACGCTACTCAAAATCTTTACTGGTTTCCGAGTTACGACGTGTTAAAGGAGCGTTTTCGCTTCGTAAAAGACTTAAGACTGAAGCTTTTGTCTGTTAAAAGAGAAAGAACGCTGGGATACAAAAAAACTGTCGTGCGTGGCTGTCACCGTAACACAACCTTTTGTCTCTCTTTTATCACTACTACTTGCTTCACTCAACGGCATAATGTAACAGAAATATTCCTTTTCTGTTTTCTCATAATTACGTGTTTTATGTGGTGCAGGCAGAAAACAATAGCACTCTTGTTCCAGAATGTTTTCAAGCTCGAACACTGCGCTATAACTTGTATCTTTATAATAATTATTGTACAGAGGGAACGGTTCGACCTAAAATTACGGTTTTTTTTTTCGGGCGTACTCAGAAATTCATTCTCTTTATACCAGGCGAGCAACTGAATTTCAGAATTAAATAAATGTCCGACCGCCAATGTCCCCTTGCGATGCTCCTGCTAACTCTGCTCTCCTCTGATTTGCAAGAACCGTGAAGCCGTTGAAGGTCATATGCTGGAGATTTGCCGCAGAGAATAATAGAATGTATTACAGTGAAACTTGTGTAATTCGAATCTGAAGGGCATAAGAAAAAATTCGAATTATGGAAAAATTCAAATTAAAAAATGGTACTGCAGAAGGCAAACTACAGGTGTACTGTATGTACTATGTATTACTATAACATTTCAAGACAACAGGGTATTATAATACAAGAAAATATAGTGCTGTATAATGATAGGCCTATTACATAAATACAGTACGATACAGTAATTACTGTAGTAAACATTTATGCACAACACATACAGTAGTTAAAAAAACATACCTTACTAGGCCTTTGTTAAGTAGGATGTGATTTTAGTCTGCTTCTTTTTATTGATTTGCTGGGTTACTGTAAAGTCCTCCAGTTTATTTAATGCATCAAACAGAGAACCATGCACATTTTGGTGTCCCTCAATGAATCTTCTTAGCTCTCGGAAGTGAAAGATCGGGGTTTCGGGGTTTGTGAAAAGCAATGCACAGTGACCGTTTTAACTGAGTACGGTAACTGTACTTTCGAGGTGAATGACACTCCAAGGGTTGTCAACCCGCACTGGGATCACTTTCTCCGAAAATGAGATACAATGCATTCCCGGTTCCAGCCTCCAACCCCTATGATCAGGTCAATTTTGTTATAGTACTGGCTCGTTCCGCCTTTGCCACATTTCACTGTAAAACTCGTGTCCATTCTGGATTTTTTTCTTCGAATTAAACAAAATTATGTTCGAATAAAAGACGATATTTATGCACTGTTTCCATAGGAAATTCAAGGGGACAAAGGAAAACTTCAAAATAAAGAATAATTCGAATTAAAAACGTTCGAATTACACAAGTTTCACTGTAGTTAATTATTTTCACGGAGCTTGTATCTGTGATCTACTGGTGTATCACATTACTTACACTGCAAGTTTGAGATTATAGGCCTAGTACTTTTTGTTGTACTATTATATGCAGTGTTCTTGCAGTTAATTTATTGAATTTCACTGTACTAGAATAGCTTGAAAATAATTAATTATTTTATTATTATCTCTTCGTAAGCTCGACTTGCATAATTTTTGTATCGGAGATCCACTACAAGTTACTGTATAACTCACATCCACAGAACTTTCTTTCTTTTTTTTTTTCTTATTCTGATTAACCTTCTCGCTTTATCTGACTCACACACCGCTGCTAGCTGGGGAGAGATATTTATTTGATCATCTTATAAATACGGGCCTCCCTACTCATGGGATCAGCATGACAAAGGGCCACCGCGGAGATATCACAGGAAAATCACAAGACAGGGGACAAGCACCCAGTCTCGTGGACGAAATATAAATTTATTCTATTACCTACGTCGGAAATCGAACCACGGAATTGCTTGATTAGGAAGACCATGCACTACCCACATAGGCACATCCGCAGAATCTGATCGTAACTGTGGGGATTTCTTCAACATTTATTGAAGATTGTTTCATAAGTACAGTTCAAAACTATTATGATATATATGATATATTTGTCAGCTATTTAATGCATGTAATGATGGACCTCACATTATCGTATACAATGCCATCAATACTATTTCTTCTTACATTGACACTTACTTAACAATAATTCCCTAACTAAATTACGTCATTCCTTAATATTAAACCTGTGGAGTGACGGTTAGCGCGTATGACCGCGAAACCAGGTGGCCCAGATTCGAATCACGGTCGGGCAAGTAACTTGGTTGAGGTTTTTCCGGGATTTTCTCTCAATCCAATACGAGCAAATGCTAGGTAACTTTCGGCACTGGACCCCGGACTCATTTCACCGACATTATCACTTTCATTTCATTCAGACGCTAAATAACTTGAGATGTTGATACAGCGTTGTAAAATAACTCAATAATAATAATAATAATAATAATAATAATAATAATAATAATAATAATATTTAGTACCTTATTCGAATCTAAACGTTTCCTACATTCTTTTTCTTACTCACTATTAGGACATTATTTCTAATAGGCCTAATTCTCTCTTATGCTGTCCGTAGCCTTGTCTACATTAGTCTAACCCTTTTTAATTACTACTATGATATACTTACTGGCTTTTAAGGAATCCGGAGGTTCATTGCCGCCCTCACATAAGTTCACCATTCGTCCCTATCCTGAGCAAGATTAATCCAGTCTCTGCCGTCATATCCCACTTCCCTCAAATCTATTTTAATATTATCTTCTACGCCTCGGCCTCTCCAAAGGTCTTTTTGGCTCCGGTCTCCCAACTAACACTCTATATGGATTTCTCGATTCTCCCATACGTGTTCCCAAATAATGGTCAGAATTACAGTCTGCCCCCCCCCCCCTGAAGCTTCGAATGTCTACTATACTAGTATGATATGTCTTCTTTTATCTATCAAGATGTGATCTATCTGGTTATGTGTCAGTTCATCTGGAGATGTCCAAGTATATTTATGTATATCCTTATGAGAGAATGTTGCACTTTTGACAATTACATTTTTTGATGTCGCAAAGTTGACTAACCTAACTCCATTGTCATTACTAGTTACGTGTAGGCTCTCTTTTCCAATAGTTGGTTTAAAAATATCCTCCCGTCCTACTTTAGCATTGAAATCTCCCAATAAAATGTTCATGTGATATCTAGGTAACTGATCAAAAGTGTGTTCCAATTCCTCATAGAAACTATCCTTTATATGGTCGTCTTTCTCTTCTGTAGAGGCGTGAGCATTTATAACTAAGATATCGCACCATCTATCCTTAAGTACTAAATATGATAACCTATCACTGATAAGTTCGACCTTTTTTACTGCTGATTTTATTCTTTTATGGATAAAGAATCCTGTTCCTAATTGGTGATTATCGTTTCGTTCCCCATAATACAACAAGTGATCTCCCATTTGTGTTATGCCGTTTCCATCTAACCCAAATACTACTATGATATACCATGATAAAATATATTACATGTCCAGTATTACCTTCATGTAATGAGGCCCTCATAATACAGAAAGTTGGTTCCAGTATACATTCATTTTTGGCACTTCCGTACCGATCACTCTTTGATCTCAATTTCATTACTTAAAAATGTTATTCCCTCATTTGTAAAGTACGTTTATATACTCTCTATTTCAATTTGACTATTCAAAATTATTATAGACAAACTGAATACATTAATATTGTCCATATTATTGCTATAAACCAGTTTATGGGCCTGCGGTGAAATTACTTTCATGGCAATTGCAAAAAGCTGTTCATGTGGATACACAATACCAAACCTTAAATCGCAGAGCGTGTTTGTTTGAGGGGTGAGTGTTAAAATCGGCAGATTCAGAAACAGCGGCGTTTGTGTCATGCGTAATCTTTTTCCACTTAAACACACATTACAAGTTTATATTGAGAACAGAAGTTGCTTAACAAAACACAGTTGGACGTACTCTATAGATAAGAGACCGCAGATACGAGCATCGCCCCTGATTACGTCACTACTGCACAGATAATTTTAAAAGGACACCTTCCCTTTTCCCTAACGCATGTATGCATCAGGAATATCTCATACAGGCCTACGTAACTGTCATTCACAATACAAACAATTGTCAAAAAGTTCCAGCATTGAATGAATATGACGTGTTTTTCATGCGTTATCTCTCATCTGGGGGTGATTTTACGACACTGGAAGCGTCACCACGCCACCATGCCACCCCTATCCAGGTGTTGAGGTTATCATCATTGAATACAAGTAAACAAGGGCAATGACATGCCTCCTACCAATACGAACTGTTTTATGGACATGTGCTACTAAACATCGAAACAGTAGTTTTGTGTATTCCTCTATTTCAAATCCCTAAGCCACAGAATCGGCTGTGGGTGTTCCTTTTTGTGGAAATATATTTTTTTTTACCTTGGGGATTTGATTGAAGTGAATTTTAATGGCAGGCAGAGTAACTATCTCATGCCCCCATGTTTTAAATTGCTCATCTTCATTCTTCAACATTCGTCGGGCTTTAAATAGTAATTTGTCCAACATAATTTCTGTTGGAAAGTTTGTAAGAGCGGTTCATATTTTGCCCTTTCAGCTATGTCTGTGGCATGACTAATAACACTGAACAACTAATTTGAATTTTTGTCTTGCTCCGAAATAAAATAGGTGAATGTTACTAATATGTGTGCCCTAAATCTGAATTTAAAATCCAAATTGCCCATCACGTACCATTTTCCGGGGAAAATGAATTGAATTTTTTTTATGACAAAACTTGTTTGTTTTTAATTTTTCGCTGCTACTGATAAAATTACAACACACCAGGGATTCAAAATTCTTCATAATACTTTAAAAATGTATACTGGATACAAAAATGATGTTACTTAGTTTAAAACACAACAAAAATAAAAATATTTCATGCATATAATGAGAAAAATCTCGGAATTTGAACTTAATTTAAAATAATTTTCTGGATGACTTCTGTTTATAACTAGACCCAGGACTGTCTTTTACAAGGAACCAACAATAGTCTGCACGCATGCTGGATGATGATCTCTCTTTATATCGCCTTTCCATTTCAGATATTTCTTGATGAAATCTTTCCCCATGCTCGTCGTTTACCGTTCCAAAATTACAATTAAGCTGAAATACCTCAGTCACCAGAACTGAAAATTGTACGGTTCAGGTTACAGATAAGGCGTAAGATGGTATTTGGCAAGATGAAGCCGAGGATTCGCCATGAAATTGCCTGACATTTGCCTTACATTTGAGGAAAATTGCGGATAAAACTCGACCAGCTAATGAGCTCAAGTGGGAATCGAATCCACGCCCGGGAGCAGCTCCGGATCATTAGGTAAACGAGCTACCACACGAACTACGCCGGTGGCTCGAAGCGATTTTCTTCATTCAAAGCCTAGACCTCATTTTGTGAGTTTTTTTTCGATGTGAACTACATCATGGTAATCATGTTGAAAATTAATGATCTGACAATTATTGTAAAGCTTTATCATCAGTAATAAAGTTTTTGTGCATGAAAAATGTTAGTCCATGTGAAAGTCGATGTTTTATATTTAAAGTTTTGACATAAAGATTAATTTTCTCCTCTAATAATATTGGACAACAAATTTAAGCTTCGTCCCTGTCCTTTAGATGAAACCATGTAATATTAACTAAATGAAAGGTGCTGAGTTCATTTCTGAAAACCAAAATTTTCTAACACATACCATTTTTATGCTACACACACTTCACTTATTTACACAAATTTGTTACACTAGCACATAAAGCAACCTTTGTTTGGCCAAAAATTCACAAATTAAAATTTCTTTTTGATCTTTTACGTTTGCAGACAGCATCTGCAGTCTCTTTGATGTGTGACCTGCAATATTCAGCCAACATACTTGTATTCCACCTTCCACTGAAGCGCTTTTCGAAGGTAGACATTTCTTTATGAAACCTCTCTCCGTGTTCATCGCTTACAGCACCAAGGTTTCTTTGGAAAGAAGTTCAGGTGGCTGTCAAAGTCTACTCTCAGTAACATGTTGCATCCCATTAGGTGAAAGTAGTGCAACATTTCACCAACATAAATAATATTTTGGAGAAACAGTACGTGCTAGACAAAACTAACTGTAGATTTGTTTTTGTCATCACAACATACATCGAATACACACACACACACACACACACACACACACACACACACACACACACACACACACACACACACACACACACACACACACACACACACACACACACATATATATATAATCTGAACTGGTAATGGAAATTACAGGAAAACGGCTGAGCGGATTTTAATGAGTGACTTATCATTTTGAAGCTTGGCATCCAAGGATTTTCAGAAAAATAGTAACTTTCAGTGAAGCGTTAGTTTTCCTACATAATTTTCCTATTTTCCAAAATTCATCTTTCGTCAGTTTTGAGAACTAATTATTACATTCCAGCACGGCCGTGATTTCAGAATAAAACAAAACACACACTACAATAAACAGTAGCTATTACACGAAGGCCATGACCTGCAGGATTGCTGATATATTTAGAGTTCAAATTCATTTGGTTATTAAAAACTTCAAGATTTACTAAAAATAATTTGCATATCTGATTCTGCTGTGTGTAATTTTCTGAGTACAGCGTCTGTGTATTGAATATTAAAATCTACAAAATTTGTGGCGGTTTGATGACATTATTACCATTAGAAATGAAATATTATTATAGTTAATGCCATGGTGCGACTATTTTTCATTAATTATACATATTAATGCTATATTGATTATATGAAAATAAAACGTTTTGGGGTTATATAAGTGGATGTATTTTTTTAGTGGGTTATTTTACGACGCTTTATATTTCTATAAAAAGGACAAATTTAATGTTGTACAGTGTAATCATCAATAATCATTTAAAGTTTTGGACAAACTACAAAGAATGAAGGAATAAAGGATTGAGGCATAGCAGCTGCTTGACCTATCTGACTCGGAATTCTTGCAACATACAGCCCGGATCGGGTTCAGAAAGAGCTTTGTTCACAACTCGAACAATGGTGCGATGAGGGAGAGTATTAGGAACTGGCGCAAATGAAACAAGGTCGAATTGTATAAGAAGGAAGCAGATATATAAAATTCCCTTGTTATCGACGCTAAATAACCTTGTAGTTGATACAGCATCGTCAAATAATGGACTGAAAAATTACTCTGAATGCGGATCTCAGCTCCACGCATATGGATGACTCAAATGGTAAATCCTAACCTTTTTCCTAAATGCGCCTCATATAAATCGTCTGGAATTTTTTTCTAGATAGGTCCACTATAGTAAACCAAATTTGATGACAAAAATTATATGCTTTATTAAGGGGGATGAAGATGAAAAGCAAAACACAGCCTTGGGAAAACAACCAGGAAATCCTTCTTCCCGGAACAGACATCCTCCCGGTCTTATCCGAGATACGCAAAACATTATACGTAATTAGACTGCATTCCCGAAAATGCATATGGGGAAATGTTAGCGGCATGTCTGTGAAGGATGTCAGCGGAGAGGGGAAGCACGTACCACGCACTCTGTGAACCGGAAAGACCCCTTCCCTTCCCAGCACTGGAACCACCTTCCGCGTAATCTAGCAAGCCCGCATGCGTGCCTTACACACGCCGCGCCGTTACTATGACGACGATGAATTCGTTGGTTGCGACTCCCTCCTCTACAATTCTACATCCACGCGAATCGTGATAAAACAGTTTTGTTTGGTTCCCCTTGCTTCACTAAGGGTCCGCACGTGGTCCTACGAACTAAAAAAAAAAAAAACTCCCCCATGCACTGTAGTTTACATGCGTTTGTGTTATTCTAAGTGAACTTGAGTGATTTATGGCATATAAGTCAATATAACGCCAACAGATATCCCAGAAAAAGGTGATAACGCCCTTATTCTAACGTTTCGGAATATCTGTGCGTCTCACCAAAATCAGCCAAATGTGAGCAGCTAATGTGGGAGAGGGTTTTGAGTAAACCATGCTGATAAATGCATTTCTTTAGCACACTAGCATTGCTAGATATTTTTTTCCATATGTCATGTGCCTTTGGTTATAGTTTCGAAAGCAGCTGGCTAGAGAGCTATTATTTTTTTGTTACAAGCCACTGATATGTTCGAAGAGTCATACTGTATAGGCTAGTGGAAATTTGCATTGTTCGTTCGCTCGGAGAAAACCGGGGGAAGGGGTGCAATAAGTGAGTAAGCTACCGAAAGAGTAGTTGTTACACAACTTGACAAGCGACTAAGGAAGCAGCGTTACAACATCTACTAGGGTACGTCACTTAAACGTTCGACTTACGATCTACGTTTATTTTCACTAATAACATTTGTCATTTCTCTTAGCCTATTATTATTATTATTACTGGGTAGCTCAGTTGGTAGAGCAGCTGGCTACGGACTGGAAGGTCCGGGGTTCGATCCCAGGTGGTGACAGGATTTTTTCTCGTTGCCAAACTTTCAGAACGGCCCCGAGGTTCACTCAGCCTCCTATAAAATTGAGTACCGGGTCTTTCCCGGGGGTAGCGTAGTGCCGACCACACTACCTCATTCTAGTGCCGAGGTCATGGAAAGCATGGGGCTCTACCTCCATGCCTCCATGGCATGTTACGGATCATGAAAATTTACGTAACTGCACGGATTTTCTAAATATGAAAAAAGTAGGCCTATATTTATTTAAATCATATAATAAGTTTATTCTTTTATACAGATAATAAATTTGTGAATTTCACAAATTTCAGAATATCTATAACAATTCAGTCGTGTAATATATATATATATATATATTTTTTTTTTTTTTACCAATACAGCAATTTGCAATCTGTGCTTTGTGGTTTTTCTTGCACTGCACTTAAAATGATGTCCGATGTAGGTGATATGTGGTTTTGTAACATTCATAAATGATGCGTCGTATTGTATCATGTCCGAAAACATAAAATTTCTTGAATTTCGTATCTGTTTGTAATGCAATCTGAGTTTTCTTTTTAAGAGTGTTATACTCGGGTATATTGATAGAAATTATTTTCTTACCTAATGATCTTGAAACAGTTTTACGAGAAGTACGAACATTACAATTATTGTGGTCATAACTATGTTGTGCACTCTCTTCAACAGACTCTCATGGTCGCCACATATTTCACTAATTTTAATGTACACTAAGAAAACTAAACCGATCATGCAAACTACGTACACTCCAAGTCGTTACAGAACTGGCAACTATGTGGTGTTTACCTGCGCGGAACGAAGGAAACAGCAGTAACTTGTGTGGCCTTTTGCATTCAGCCCCCACCCTCTGGTTTTTCTTCGAGCGAACGTGTTATACAAAATTAATGTAGGCCTATACAGCTACTTAAATCTTAAAAATTATTGAAATCGGGTAATTTACTTTATAAGATCACAAACGTACCGTACCTTCTACAGTCAATGTAGAAAATGAAGGTTTATCTTTTTATCAGAGAAAATGCTTTCATTTCTGTATATCTTATAAATGATAGCTCAAGAAAATAAACTACATACATGAATAATGCTGATAGCATGGTAAAGAGTTAGATTTAACCGAAAAGGGTAAAAAGTATGAAATATTAACCGTGTGATTCCGATTTTTCGTCTGTCTCTCATTTTTTAGTATATAATATCAATAATAAAATTGTTGCGCTAACAATTTCAAAGAAATTCTTCTGCTACAGATCTTTAATAGTACATTATGCAACGAGCCTATAATGATAGTAATTAAGAAGTGAGTATGGATGTTTATGAAACGAGCGCAAGCGAGTTTCATAATTTTCATACGAGCTTCTTAATTACCATTATAGGCGAGTTTCATACGACTTTCTATGCTCGACCATATTTCTAACTTGAAATTATTCATTTTATTTGTATCTAACTGACCTTGAGCAATACCTCGTAAATTGTGAGATGTGCGCAGACGCGAAAGTATTGATTTTTTCCGAGGAACAGATGTCCACATTGACCTTGAAAGCCTATAAGAACCTACAGAGTAAACTAAATATTAACTTTGATATAACATTGAAATTAAATTAGACATTGAAAAACGAGATGACAAATTGAATTTATTTGAATATTATTTACAATTAACGCTAATTGTTATAGTAACAGAACGTAACTTTTTGCGACAGTATTGGATTTCCAGCCTCCGTGACTTTTCGCTAATTCTCTTTCGATTGCATATCCGAGAATAATCGATACTTGCGGTTTTATAACGGTACAAAGCTGACTAGTCATTGGCTGAGGTTTTATAACGGTACAAAGCTGACTCGTCATTGGCTGAACACCTGTACTTTAATGAGTAGGTGTACTTTAATGACATGCATTAAAGGACTGCTACCGGGTGTATAATTACTACATTTCGGCATGGTCGAGCATAAAAAATATTTCCGCAGTTTTCATACTCCTACTATCATTTTAGTCAATTATGCCTGAAGTTCTTAATTGAAAGGTGAAAGTGTAATTGTTTTATAAAGTTTCAAATTGGTTTGAGTGATTGTGGTTGTTTTCCTTTCCAGTCATACCTCGATAATTATTTATATAATTTCCATATTTTTCATTGTGAACTGTTTTGAAATCGGAGAATAAAATTCACTAATTTGACCAATTATTTTAAACATTATTTAGATTAGTACCTTATCATTTTAGCTTTGAGTATAAGTATTGTAAAATTATCTTATTTTATTTTCTACAGTTGATGCGTAAATTTATTGTGCTTTGTCTTCAGAGTTACTTATGGATAAATTGGACAGTTAACAAACAGTACATAATTATTCGTATTTGTACAAGGTAAATCATAAGTGTGTTAGGAAAACGTGTGGGCGTGCTCCTGGATAAAACACAAGAACAATTCTTTATGAGGAAATTTTAAGGAAAATACTTAGTTTCTGGAAAAATGGACAAAATAGTTTTAAACACTGACTTTATATTTCATAAGTAACTGAACAGAGTATTTTTGTTCTTTTTGTTTTGATTATGTCATAAGTACATGTTTGGAAATTTGGTAATCATGTAAAATAATTAACACAACAAATAAAATAATTAACACAAAACTCTGAGTGGAAGATATATGGCATCATCATTTCATGTTTACAAAAGGTGCTTAATGTGTCACTCTCTAATGTTTACACATGCCTGAGCAAAACGTACGTCATACGAATAGCGAATTCGCTCAAACACCATGTTGTCATCACAGATTAACTGACGCATTTTGAACAAGTTGCAATAGCCCCTCTGCATCATTCAGTTGTGTTGCATAGACGAAAGTCTTCAAATGACCCCAAAGGTAAAAAATCTAATGGGATGAAGTCGGGTGACCTGGCTGGCCAACATACTGGGCCACTGCGTCCAATCCATTTCTCTTGGAATTGTTCTTTTTTTTTCAGAAACTAAGATTTTCCGTAAAATTTCCCTACAAGGAATTGTGCTTGTATTTTGTCCAGGAGCACGCTAACGCGTTTTTCAAACATACTTATGTCTCAAGTATATAAACACCATTTATGATGAAAACGTTCTAAATCAGTTTTCCAATTTCTGATAATGATTGATACTTCTTAAATATTTCATCCATCATTAACAAAATAACAAATAAAAATACTAATAATGTGTTAAAAGTCGATAAAAATAAATGTTTCTGCTTTTATAATTTAATACAGAGACAGTTCAGAGACAATGGCATGGAAATTTAGAAATAATGGAGCAACCGAAGAATGATATAGTAAATTCAAATATGCTCAAAGAATCCTGTCCTATAGCCTACATTCATTGTTCACCACACATTTAAAAATATCTATCCATGTTCGAACATTTATCTCGGTTATTAAGTGACATGACATCATTGTTGCCATCATTGTCAACATTTTCATCCGTTATTTTAATCACGCGCTATCAACTGCATCGATGAAGTTGGTGATAGCGAGGTGAACAGAGTTTTAGTCCTGCATTACCTGATATTCGCCTTACAGTAGGAAAAATATAGAGAAAATCAAACCACAGAATCAACCGAAGGGGCACTCGAACCCACGCCCAAACATAGGCTTAGAACAGGATACCGGCTCCTTAACCTTGAGCTATACCTGTGGCATAGTCATAATTATTAATCATTGTTATCGCCATCATAAGGTGTCTCTCAAATGCCCCAACAAATTTTGAGAGGTGGCTGTACACATAAAAAGAACGAATAAATCCCATATACAGTACACGTATGTCCCCAACCGAAGGATTTCAGAGCTTTCCTTCTGTAGTATCCCTCAGAGTAGATGTTCGAAATGCGACCCTACCATCTCAACATAAGCCTGACCACGATGTTGAATTGACAGTCATACAGGATCCAAAGCATCAACATCGATTTTCGCTTGATGTGTGGGCTGGTATCTTGGGTGCCTGGTCTATTGGACCTTACGTTTTGTCAAACAAATTAACACAAGAGATATATTTTGATTTTCTTGTCAGTGTACTGTCGTAGCTCCTTAAGTTTTGTCTTTGCATATAAGACAGAAAATGAGGTTTTTGCATGACGGGGCACCGGCTCATTTCCAACGGAATGTTCGTCACCATCTTAATGTTTTTTTTTTTTTCCTAGACAGTGGATAGATAATGATGGGCCTATTATGTGGCCTTTTCGTTCACCGGAACTTAATTCATTAAACTTCTCCTTGTACGGGCATTTGAA